>NC_134483.1:57568319-57728319 GCF_040206685.1 Ascaphus truei | reverse complement strand
AAATGTAATACAATAAATAAACGGTTATGTCAAAAACAAATGTTATTAGTTCTTACTAGGAATTTTATTCCATTTCTTTTTTTAAAAGGTGGGACTGGGGCGAGTAGATTTTTGGGTGATTTGTCTAGATAGAGGTGTGTGTGTGTGTACACTGGAAGTCAGAATACTTCTGTCAGACCGCTTGTGTGTGTGTGTGTGTGTGTACACACACACACACACACACACAAGCGGTCTGACAGAAGTATTCTCTGACTTCCAGTGTCTGCCGCTGCTACAGCGTAACTCCTCCCTACCGCCCTCCTGTCCCGCTCCTGTCCCATTCACATGGTCCTCTTCTCCCTCCGCCACCACTGCTGTCCTCTGCCGCTGCCGAGCTTCGCTGCAGGATGCCGTCCTTCTCTCCCTCCGCCGCCGGCTACTGTCCTCTGCCGCTGTCGAGCTTCGCTGCAGGATGCCGTCCTTCTCTCCCTCCGCTGCCGGCTGCTGACCTTCGCTATATATCCATACATACATATATACATACAGTATATATAAAAAAAAATATATATATAAATATATATATATGTTCTTCAGTATTTATTGATACCTTTTTTTTATTTGGACCAACAATTTGTGTCATGGGACAAGCTTTCAAGAGTTTTCCTCTTCCTCAGGTCAAGCAATACCATAAATATATACGCACATAAACATGCGCACACAGTGTATATGTTTGCGTGTGCGCATGTTTATGTGTGCGTGTGCATATGTGTGCGTGTGCGCATGTATATGTGCGTGTACGCATGTATACGTGTGTGCATGTTTGTGTGTGTATATATGTGCGTTTGCGCATGTTTATGTGCGCATGTATACGTGTGTGCATGTTTATGTGTACGTGTGTGCATGTTTATGTGTGCGTGTGCGCATGTTTGTGTGCGTGTGCGCATGTATGTGTGCGTGAGCGCATGTATGTGTGTGCGTGTGCGCATGTATACGTGTGTGCATGTATGTGTGCGTGTGCACGTGTATGTGTGCGCGTGCGCATGTATATGCGTGCGTGTGCATATATATCTATATCATACAAACACTCACAAAGGGGGTAAGCGCGGCCCTCCTACCCCAGCCGCCAAAGCTCCCTTACCCCCTCGCCGCTCCCTTCCCCCCCCCCGCCCGCTCCCTTACCCCCCCGCCTGCTCCCTTACCCCCCCCCGCCCACTCCCTTACCCCCCCGGCCGCCAACTCCCCAGCCGCTGGGGGGCCAAGCAGCCTCGGATCTGCGCCAGTCCCACTCTCCACCACCTCTCACTCCCGTTGTGTGTGTGTGTGTGTGTAGGGACATTTTACTCCTGCCAACAATTTGTGCCTCACTTTCACCCCACCCTACCCCTGCCCTTCACCCCCCCTACCCCTGCCCTTCACCCCCCTCTACCCCTGCCCTTCACCCCCCCTACAACCCCTGCTCTTCACCCCCCCTAACCCTGACCTTCACCCACCCCTACCCTTCACCCACCCCTACCCCTGCCCTTCACCCCCCCTACCCCTGCCCTTCACCCCCCCCCCACGCCTGCCCTTTGACTGACGCACGCACACACCCTGACTGACGCACTCACACACCCTGACTGACGCACGCACACACCCTGACTGACGCACGCACACACCCTGACTGACGCACGCACACACCCTGAGTGACGCACGCACAGACCCTGACTGACGCACGCACACACCCTGACTGACGCACGCACACACGCCCTGACTGGCGCACGCACACAAACCCTGACTGGCGCACGCACACAAACCCTGACTGGCGCACGCACACAAACCCTGACAGCCACACGTACACACACTGACAGCCGCACGCACACACCCTGACTGACGCACGCACACACCCTGACTGACGCACGCACACACCCTGACTGACGCACGCACACACACTGACGCACGCACACACTGACTGACTGACGCACGCACACACTGACTGATTGACGCACTGACTGACACACACACATACATACTGACGCACGCACACAACCCCTCACAGCCGCATGCACACAACCCCTCACAGCCACACGCACACATACACAGACTGACGCGCGCGCACACACACACACACACACACACACTGACTGCTGCACACACACACACACACACACACACTGACACACACACACACACACACTGACACAAACAAACACACACACACACACACTGACACACACACTGACACACACACACACTGACTGACACACACACACACACACACTGACTGACGCACGCGCGCACACCCCCACACCCACGCGCACACACACACAGACTGACGCGCGCGCGCACACACACAATGAATGGTACACACACACACACACTGACACACACACACACACACACACACACACACACACACACACACACACACACACACACACAGACACACTGACACACACACACACACACTGACTGACACACACTGACTGACACACACACACACACTGACTGACACACACACACTTACTGACGCACGCGCGCGCACACCCCCACACCCACACACTGACTGAATGACTGACTGACTGCCGCACGCACACACTGACTGACTGAGGCACACACGCACACACTGTCTGTGTGTGTGTTTGTGTTTCTGCGTCAGACTCACTGACGCGCGCGCACACACACTGACTGACTGACGCACACACAATGACTGACGCACACACACTGCATGAAGCTGTAAAGGAGGGAGGGGGGGAACTGGATTGATGTGAATGGGGGACAAACAGAGAGAGGGGGAGGGGTGAGGAGAGAGAGAGGAGAGGGAACATTACATCCCGGGCAACGCCGGGTCTCTCAGCTAGTATAAAATAAACGTAAAGAGAGGGTGCATACCATTCAATGATGGATACAAAAAAAGGAACAACAGGACAGTCACTCTTATACTCCCAGAAAGTGAATATATATATATCATTTACGTGAATCACTATCCGTATTTGAAGTGTGTGTGTATATAAATATATATATACATACAAATGAGCATACAGTAATATTTCCATTTGCTATTTGCCTTGCTATGGAGGGTTTTTGTCACTTTTTTACTCACATAACTTCACATATACATACATATATAATATATATAATATATATATATATATATATATATATATATATATATATATATATATATGCAGTGGAAGTGTATTGTGTGTATTTACCTACACACTCACTCCACATTTCAGTAACATACATATACATCTAAATAATATTCACATATACACGTTTGCTATAAATGGAATTATTACAATTTTACATTATATACACGTGCAATGAATGGAATAAACACTGTAATATAAGTTTGAAATCGCCTATCCGAGCTGCTATGCATGGCTGATCCCTTTTCTCCAGCTTCCTTGAATGTACTACTGTATGAGGAAGATCATGTGACCAGATGCTAGTGCACGTTTAGAGAGAGGGAGGGCAGTGCTGACAAAGGGGTGTGCCTGGGTTTGTGACAGGCCATGAAGGGGCAGTGCCTTAGCAAATGCTTGTTAAAATAGAATACAAGAAAATTGGTCTTTCAAAGTTGTTTTTTTAAAAACAGAAAATGCTAAAAGTATTATTTCTTACTACAGAACTGATTTATTAAAAAAAACACACATGCAGGATATAGACTGAACTGCAGCTTTAAGCTTTATTTATTCACAGTAGTGATCATGTTGGTACTGTACTACTTAATCCATGTTCAGTATACAATACTGTGTGTAAGAGGTTCAGCTATGTGAAGGCTGGTAATATGGGCATTTCTTTAAAGGCAGCTTCACTGCGATACGAATATATAAAAGCTTCTACATGTACAAGACTGAAATACCTTTCAGTTTAAAAAGGATAGACTGGTCTTTCACTGATTATTTCTTCTGTAGCCTATCGCAAAACTAATAAGCAGTCAACAAGAAAAATATTTGTTGATCTAATTTAATTTCCCTATTTGAAATAGATAATCAAGTATGATCTAAACGTCTTTGAGGTACCCGTAGGTTTGCAAGCTTTTCTAAGTGTGCAATCTAAAAACCTGAAACTAGACCAAACAAAAGCTAAAATAACTCCTACACTTGCTGAGTTTATCTCTGGATTGGTAAACCTAGCGTTTGCAGGAAACATCTCATCTGGATGTTAAAATATGGAAAAGTATGTTCTTACTTGGAAAGTATTTTTCGATTATATACAAAGAATGGTTTCCATTTAATATATACATTTGTATTTCTGTAATAATAAATAAAGTGGAGAGAGAGAGTGTGAAAGACAATGACTAATGATGACAGCAAACCCATTGACTTCCACAACTCCTCGAATCACTTCTCTATACAACATGTTGAGACATATGTCTCTCTCCATCTTCCTTTCTGTCCCTCTCTCTGCCTTTTTTAACCCCCACTCATTCCCTGTCACTCTTCTGTCTCTTCATCCTCCCTTACCCCACCCTTTCTCTCCCTCCTCTCACCCACCCTTTCTCTCCCTCCTCCCTCCCCCCCCCCACCCACCCTTTCTCTCCCTCCATGTGCCCCCATCCCCACCAATCTCACTGAAAATACCCCATTGCAGTGTCTAGCCTTAAAAAGGCGTGGCGAAACCACAAATTCATAGTGGAAATGTGTGATTTCTGCAAAATGTTTAGCCCTTTAAGGTTTGGCAAAACGTTTGGATACCTAGCAATTTGATCAATACTTAGAAGTCTATTAATACACCCAGTGATTGTGGCTATGTAATGCCTACCCACCTGTCAGAAGAAAGAAGGGATTATTCCCTAGCTGTGGTTCACATGGGAAGATCAATGAAGTGATTAGGTTTACAGAGCACACTGCAGCTCGTGTGACTTTGCAAATAAACCAATCAATGTTCTGTGTGAAAGGGAAACAGCAAGATCTGTCTTTTCACACAAAAGTAAAATGTTCTAAAATCTCTGGCTTCAGCGAGGTAGAAAATGCATGCGTACAACACACAACAGGGCAGGGGTGGCGAACTCCAGTCGTCAAGTGCCACCAACAGTTCAGGTTTTCAGGATATCCCTACCTCAGCACAGATGGCTCAATCAGTTGTTGCTTCAGCACAGGGGG
Organism: Ascaphus truei; assembly: GCF_040206685.1. Lineage (NCBI taxonomy): Eukaryota > Metazoa > Chordata > Amphibia > Anura > Ascaphidae > Ascaphus > Ascaphus truei. The sequence continues at coordinate 57,723,253 of NC_134483.1, read as the reverse complement.
CACAACCATTCCCTGCTTCAGCACAAGTGGCTCACTCAGTCCTTGCTTCAGCACAGGTGACTCAATCAGTAGTCGGTCATTATGACTGACCCACTAATTGAGCCACCCGTGCTGTAGCAGGGATATCCTGAAAACCTGACGTGTTGGTGGCACTTGAGGACTGGAGTTCGCCACCCCTGCCATTATACAGTATGCATTTGTTGTACATACAGTAATACATTTTTTTTTTTAGGAAAAAGTTGTATACTGTTCCAATTTGGATACTACAGAACTTCAATGTTTTCCAGGCAATATGACTGCACAGTAGTTTAATTTATACTGAGACAAAGTATGTAACAATCATAACAAAAATGATGTGCTTTGTTGATATGAAACAGATTCACAAATGAGCATTTATGGATCCAATTTATAGATCACTGGGGAAATCGCTGAGCTCTGATGATGTGGAGTATCGGAGATCGGTTCAGGATTAACGACCATTCAAAGAAAAAACGTAGATCAGACCAGCACTCAAAAATATATCAATCCAAACTTGCTACCTCAATAGTGATGAGTTTATTACAAAAAAAAGTACATTTACAAAAATCAATATAATCAAGGCAAATAACTTCACAACAAGTCTTATAGCAAGTTTAAAAATGAAAAGGTGCATAGTGACCACACAGATCTGCAAAGTAACACCCGTGTTTCAGGGCTTCCTTGCCCTTTCCTCAGGCTTAATGACCATTCTAGCCAATGGCGTATTGAGCTCCGATACCCCTTATACGAGCGTAGTGAATCAAGTATTTAAAGCAAGTCCGTGTTTTAATACCTTACAAAGTGGCAATTCCTTCTGCATAGTCTTTACTGAATTAGCTGTCCTCAAAGTGGATTCTACATGTTTTATACAGTAATATAAGCAAATGTATCCATCAGGGCACTGTGAATTTGAAACCACAGCCACAGAAACCTCTTCGGGAGTTATTGTGTTCAGGACTTCACTGGATTTGTTACCAAACTTTGTAAGACAAATGCAATTTATATCGGGGCTCTTTGTCACCGGAGACTGAAAATGTTGTTCTTACATTACTTTTAACAGATATAAGTACAGTAAGTTGCTCACTAAAGACTATATTTACCAATCCATTCTTTACTTTGTTCTATTTGTATTAAGTCTCTTAATCATTGACTTGGGAAAAAGATTATAACACTGATATGGAATGTCCATTTCCCCCCCCCCCCCGGGGAATATCTTTAAATAGATATATCATGTTAATGGCCATTTGAATAACAGAGGGCATTAAATCAAACAGAACTGAGACAAACAGAATGGAACTCTGAGCAAGTAACATTTACTAGGTCTCCAAACATACTGTGGTTGACAATTTGGGTTTAAATTTGGGAATTGTGGTGAGATATTAAAAGCTAAGGCAGTTCTTCCATCACCATTTACTTACTATGTACAAAATTGTCATCAGTACTTACTATACAGATATAGTAAGCCATTCTATCTTGAGTGCCACCGTCACGCTTTGTCACGGCACAGAAGCTTGGACCACGACAGCCACTATTCCCGGCTGGGGACAGTAAGTCTCGCTGCATCTGTATGTAGAAATGTAGTGTATACATTTACCACTCCTCCTGCATACAGATGTTTATTTATGTACAATTATAATTAATATAGTCTGGTCTTTCCAATTGTAGAAAGCATATAGCACAATATGACTTATGTAGCCATGCATAATAATGACTGCATACATCTTCCCTGTTGGCAGTAAGTCCTAGTAAGTATAGGCCTGCCAACAGTAGTTATGGAGGTTTTCCCTCACACCCTGGTGTGGTGCCCTGTGTAAGGAAGGGAGTGGCTGTATGCTCTGAGTCCCTGGATAGTGACATCAGAGATGCGCCTGCCCCCTGAGGTATAAAGGGCACAACACTGTCAGTTAGTTAGAGTTAGCCAGCAGTTGTGTGAAGCAGCTGGTAAAATGTATGCTCCGGCATAAGGGATTGGAGGAATACTTTTGTGACCCTAGTGCTGTAACTAGCGGTAGCAGAGTGACCAATCAAGTCTGTCTAAGCCACACTGTGTCCAGGGACCTGGCGCAGTGGTGATCTCCCTAGGAGAAAGGGAATCCCACTTCAATACGGGAGGGCGTACCTGGCAAAGGGACAGCACGGCGAGATGTGCGGCTAGAGCCGGCAGCTGCATGGGGCAGTCTGCTAAATCCCAATCTACAATAAAGATGCCATGTTCAAAGAAACCCCCACTGTGTGAGTGTGAGATTACTCAAGAGTGGCAGTCACCACCGAGAAGGAGTTCCTCACCAGGACCATCTCCCTGCGGAAGCATAGATCCTGATGAGGTGGAGGCACTGCACGTGAAGTAAGTTGGACTCGTAACCACTACCTCAGATACCTGTCCTGCTGCCATCCTCTATAACACCAAGCGGGAGACTCAGGAGTCCTGTTACTTGCAGGTGCACCACCACACACGACCTTGTAATGGGGACCGGTTAGACCACACGGGCTAATGTGAGATTGGGTGGGTCAGACAAGGGGGGTCCAGCCGTTACAATTGGAGGCGCTGCTGAGATACCTGTTAACAGGACAGGCTTTTGCTAGGCACACATTAGGAAACAGGGAGAGTGTCTGCTGCCACTTTGTGCTGCGTGGGACGGAACCAGGGGCAGTCGGGGAGATGCTGGAGCTGCATGCCGCACAGACGCCTTGGGATCCGTTAGGGGTTAGTGAGTCTGGAGCAGGGGGCTATTGCTGTTCTAGTCGCCTTGAGGTAGCGCTAGCGGGGGACGCCTGAAGGGGTAAACTGGTAACTTAGGGCAGGAATTCTGGAAGGGTCCGCACTAGGCTAGCCAAAAGTAGGTCGACGCCCAAAGTACTGCATGGAAGAGCCAGAGTACTCTAGTCTCCATTCCAGACCACTTACCAAGGAGCACAGACTGGAGGAAAGCGTTACAGTAGACACAGAAAGAGTGAGCCTAGCCTGAGATAGTGCAAACACGAGTCAGATCTACATTAGGTACACAAGGTGGTGCACAAGGCATGTTTATTGTACGGATGTGGTAGCTGCCCCGCAGAGCGGAGCTCCATGTACAGGAACGCAGTGTTCAACGAACGAGAGAGACCTGTCGGAATGGAGGATCTGCACAGAGCACAAGGTCCAGGATGGCAGGGAGAGAGAACCGTCAGAATGGAGGATCTGCACAGAGTAGAAGGTCCAGGATGGCGGGGAGAGAGAACCACAAGAATGGAGGATCTGCACAGAGCAGAAGGTCCAGGATTGCGGTCAGAGAAAGAACACGCATATGAACTGTGCGTGGACGAAGAACAAGCTACAGGAGAGACTCTTGTGTGTTTGTTGTGGAATGGCGTGAAAGCCGTGGCTGCGCCGTGTTTATCATGTTTTTGTTCTCGGGATGATACCCCTGAGAATAATGAGCATGACAGTGTTATCCGATGGGAGGAACGAAATGGACTTTGTTATACCCCAATTAACAAACAGCCAGACGCTACCTTCAATGGGAAAAAGGACAATACTTACCAAGATGGCAGTTCCCGCGTTCCCGGGACACCGCGTGGGCATGCTGCAGAAAGTCTTGCAACTTTGCAGTTTGCTAATTGTTGGTCAGGATTGGCGCCAACGAGAAAACTCCACCCCGATCGGGAGTTTGGCGCGAAAGCTGGAGCCGCGCCCTCATGGACTATGACTCACTCTGCCCCAGTGCTGGGTCAGCCTACAAGTCTACGAGACATCCCCCTAGTTTCAACCAGGGGGAGTGGTTTGCAGTTCCACCGGATGTCGACAGAGAAAGTAGGAGGAGGGGTTGCTAAATCAGCCCATGCCCTTCAGTTGCGAAGAGCCATTGACCAGTACAGACCTCTGAGACGAGTGCCTCCGCTGGTGAATATGGCTGCAGTTGCTGATAAAGTGGACCAGAGTCCGTTGATCTCTACTCATCCCTACTCGGCTCCAGGAGGCTTCCTGATCATCCGGGTAGAGGGTGTGGAGACTGTGGCATGTCTCTGCCTGCAGTGCAGACTGCCGGGCGGAGCCGTGGGCAGTGAGGCCCGATGCCCCCACTGTGGACTGCAGTACATGTGGCCCATGACCACTTTTGTACCGGTACAAGCGGTGGGAGTAGCAGGAAATGTCCCGATGCCGATCGACGAGCAGCCGGGAGCACTATGGAATGAGAGTGCAGGTCCCGCGGAGTCGGAGTCAGGTTCGGTGCTCCCGACGGAGAAACCCAGCCATCGGAGAGGTGATCACCGAGGAGCCCATCGCCGGTCTCCTACTGGGATGCCTCGGCCGAATTGCCAAGTGGAATCCTCGGACGAGGAATGTGCTAGGCTGTCGAGTAAGATGGTCATAAAGAGGGACTGCCATACTATTGGTACGCCCTGGAGAGATGCCATTCCCCGTGGTGTGGAGACACGGAGTCGAGTGTCTCCAGTGCCGTGACCACCCGATCGCCGGAGTCCCACTGCCGTGGTGACTAGTGGATCGGAAGGAGGTCGATCCACCCGACCCTGCGAGGTACTAAGATGACACCGTGCCTGTCGCAGACCCAAGGGGTGGAGGAGAAGGAAGAGCGAGTCCAGAGCCAGACTGGATCGCGCAGCAGACGGGCGTTGCCAGATGTCCTCGTGGAGGAAGAGATCCCGATTGGGGATCCAACCCAAGATGGCGTCGAAGCACGTGCGAGCACGGAGGAGATTCCAGATGAGCAGAGCGGCATCGAGTGGGAGGTGCTAGCGCCTCTGCGGTCGAGCAGCGGAAGCCGATCCCCTACTACCAGGGGGAGCGGGCGTTCTAGTTGCAGAACAAGAAGCCCAACTGCTGGAGTCAAGAAAGGACTTTGTGGCGAAGTTAAGGCAGGTATTGCTGGAGAGCAGGTCGTAACCCTGTCAATGCCTACTGTCCAGTCCCGTCCCCCTACCCCGGCCACTCCCAAAGTTAGTCCCAAGGCCCTAGTTAAAGCTCCTGTCCCTGTCACTTCGTCAGGTGAGTCCACTTCTAGTTTGGGGGTGTCAAGGGATTCCCGGGGTCCTATCCAAGAACGGACTGGAAGCCTGGACTGGGGAACGTCCGATAGTGGATCAGAGGGTGGAGGGAGGATTACTCGACATTGGTCGATGGCCAGCGAGAGCTATAGCGCGCTGGGTATTGAGGGCGGACACTGGTCACAGAGTAAGAGCCAAGTGGGGCGATCTGAGGGTACGTCCGGGGTATCTTCGGGTGGGCCTGATGAGGAGTCAATAGAGGAATCTATAGAACCTAGCTCCGAAGAACGGAAGGAGACTAGGTGGTGGGCCCCGTTGTACGAGGGGTATGTTGCTTGGTTCGACCGCACCCGATTTATCCTAGAAAGGGAAGGGGTGGTTTATCACTGGTGGGCTGCCGGTGACTTTGATGACGAGGCATACCTTAGGGCCCTAAGGGTAAGGTGGGATCGCATCCAGGCAGGCCTTATTATCCCAAAGGGGTCCGCAGGGTTGGATGACCCGGTAGAGACCGATGAGCCCCTGTCATGGGTGCTGCCCGGGGCGGCTGGCGAAAGTAAGTTGACCAGGGCTTGCCGAGCTGAACGGGCTGTTGCGGCAAAATACAGAAGGTCGCATGGGCTTGATTACCCGTATGTCCCGGAATCTCTAATGAGAGAGATAGAGGCGAATAGGGAGAGATGGCTTAAAAACGATATCCAGCACTATATCGTAGATAAAGGGGGAGCCATTAAAGGAATGCAGGCCGAGCAGAGGGTGTCTCAACTTATGCGGGTCTGGAAGATAGGACGCAGTGTGTACATGCACAAAGTGGTGTATTGCAATGAGCAAGGGGTACCACGGGAATACAGCGTGACTGTGCATGATGCCGCGGGGCGGGAGGTGAAGAAGCCAGATCCTCGACATTATTATTGAGTAACAAAATAGAGTGGTCTGCTGTTTTCTTTAGCGCTCCCTGCTGGTCAGTGAGTGAGATGGGCTTGCATTATTATGTCAATGTGATGATGTTTGCCATGTTATTTGTGTGTTCTTTTGCAGTGTTTCCTGGCGCAAGGTACACCAAATTTAGGTCCCAGCCGGGACGGTGGGTATTTACCAGGGGGAGTATGTAGCCATGCATAATAATGACTGCATACATCTTCCCTGTTGGCAGTAAGTCCTAGTAAGTATAGGCCTGCCAACAGTAGTTATGGAGGTTTTCCCTCACACCCTGGTGTGGTGCCCTGTGTAAGGAAGGGAGTGGCTGTATGCTCTGAGTCCCTGGATAGTGACATCAGAGATGCGCCTGCCCCCTGAGGTATAAAGGGCACAACACTGTCAGTTAGTTAGAGTTAGCCAGCAGTTGTGTGAAGCAGCTGGTAAAATGTATGCTCCGGCATAAGGGATTGGAGGAATACTTTTGTGACCCTAGTGCTGTAACTAGCGGTAGCAGAGTGACCAATCAAGTCTGTCTAAGCCACACTGTGTCCAGGGACCTGGCGCAGTGGTGATCTCCCTAGGAGAAAGGGAATCCCACTTCAATACGGGAGGGCGTACCTGGCAAAGGGACAGCACGGCGAGATGTGCGGCTAGAGCCGGCAGCTGCATGGGGCAGTCTGCTACATCCCAATCTACAATAAAGATGCCATGTTCAAAGAAACCCCACTGTGTGAGTGTGAGATTACTCAAGAGTGGCAGTCACCACCGAGAAGGAGTTCCTCACCAGGACCATCTCCCTGCGGAAGCATAGATCCTGATGAGGTGGAGGCGCTGCACGTGAAGTAAGTTGGACTCGTAACCACTACCTCAGATACCTGTCCTGCTGCCATCCTCTATAACACCAAGCGGGAGACTCAGGAGTCCTGTTACTTGCAGGTGCACCACCACACACGACCTTGTAATGGGGACCGGTTAGACCACACGGGCTAATGTGAGATTGGGTGGGTCAGACAAGGGGGGTCCAGCCGTTACAATTGGAGGCGCTGCTGAGATACCTGTTAACAGGACAGGCTTTTGCTAGGCACACATTAGGAAACAGGGAGAGTGTCTGCTGCCACTTTGTTCTGCGTGGGACGGAACCAGGGGTAGTCGGGGAGATGCTGGAGCTGCATGCCGCACAGACGCCTTGGGATCCGTTAGGGGTTAGTGAGTCTGGAGCAGGGGGCTATTGCTGTTCTAGTCGCCTTGAGGTAGCGCTAGCGGGGGACGCCTGAAGGGGTAAACTGGTAACTTAGGGCAGGAATTCTGGAAGGGTCCGCACTAGGCTAGCCAAAAGTAGGTCGACGCCCAAAGTACTGCATGGAAGAGCCAGAGTACTCTAGTCTCCATTCCAGACCACTTACCAAGGAGCACAGACTGGAGGAAAGCGTTACAGTAGACACAGAAAGAGTGAGCCTAGCCTGAGGTAGTACAAACACGAGTCAGATCTACATTAGGTACACAAGGTGGTGCACAAGGCATGTTTATTGTACGGATGTGGTAGCTCCATGTACAGGAACGCAGTGTTCAACGAACGAGAGAGACCTGTCGGAATGGAGGATCTGCACAGAGCAGAAGGTCCAGGATGGCAGGGAGAGAGAACCGTCAGAATGGAGGATCTGCACAGAGTAGAAGGTCCAGGATGGCGGGGAGAGAGAACCACAAGAATGGAGGATCTGCACAGAGCAGAAGGTCCAGTATTGCGGTCAGAGGAAGAACACGCATATGAACTGTGCGTGGATGAAGAACAAGCTACAGCAGAGACTCAGATACCTGTCCTGCTGCCATCCTCTATAACACCAAGCGGGAGACTCAGGAGTCCTGTTACTTGCAGGTGCACCACCACACACAACCTTGTAATGGGGACCGGTTAGACCACACGGGCTAATGTGAGATTGGGTGGGTCAGACAAGGGGGGTCCAGCCGTTACACTTAAGCAATGAAACCCTGGGGATTTCTCCATGTTGTTACTGTTTATGATAACTTTTTAGAATGAGAGAAAATGTGAACGTAAGTCAAACACCATTTTGTTTTGTGTTGCCAGCCCTGGGCTCCCAGTAAATATTGTTCTGTTTTTAGGCTTGGTAAATGTGGAAATTAATTTAAGGGCTCGGTGAGTAAATTGTGATTGTTTTGAGTCCCAAGAAGAGCGCTATGGTATTTGAAATAAACGTATTTTCATTTTAAAAATACTTATTTGTGTTTATACTAGTGGCTGGTGAAAGTATACAGATGTACCAGAGATTTGACACGATCTCTAGGTTATCTGCAAGGGCATCGTGTACATTCCTGAAACTGGTCTGATCAGCAGACAAAAGGTGACAGAAAGGGCATTCAATTTTCTTACAGGTTTAATCATGTTTAATAATTAAAATCTGATGTCATTTACAAGAATAAGAAATACAGATTTGTGGCGGGCAAAATTAGGCAGGTACAACAATATAAAATATGACAGGTTGTCTGTGGTGCATGTGTCAGAGATCTGTTTCCTCCTCAAAGATAAAAATTAGCCCTGTGAAAACAGATGTCCAGGCGTGCATTAAAACCATACAAGTGCAACGGTGAGAGTAGCATTATTTGAGGGGTTACAGGGAGAGAGTTATAGGGTATTTTATACTCTCAGATTAATTTGAGCCATAAATATCACGAAAGATTAATGAGTGGGAGATAAGACACCCACAATTGGTTGGCCTATCCTTGTCACAGGGACAACGTTTTGAGCATAAAAACAATGCATTTGGATATCAAAACAAGAATTCAACAGAGGGGTGTTATACCAATAACACAGGAATTCTCATATCTTCAACGTCAAGACCTCTTTGACGGGAATTAATATTTGTCTTTTTTAACGTATGCTGTAGATCCTCGGTTTTATCATTTTATGAAACTGCATTTATTTATTGTATGTCTTTGTAACATTAATTTCTGTAACAAGAACTGTACCAGACCAGAAACTCTGAAAGGTCAGACCTTAAATTATTCTTCATGGAGGCAGCGTATATGACGGTTTTCGGGGAAATATTGCTTATTTTTAGTATCCTTCGGGGATAAGTGAGTCTGCTGGATAGCTTGATGTTTTAGCCCCTTTAACATACACAAGTCACATGCATACAGGCGTGGCGTTCGTGACAATAATTATTAGGGATCGTATGATACAAGCTGTACTAGACATGGTACATAGCAGCTGTTACTTAGCATTTAGTTGGCCTAAAATATGTTTTCTATTACAATATCTTACATCATTTTAATGTTATTGTCTTTAATATTTGCAGTCACCAGGAAGCACTAACAAAATGGGATGAAGCAATTCAATTAACACCAGAAGATGCCGCCTTGTATGAAATGAAGTCGCAGGTGAAGTGCAGTTAATGTATTGTTTTTCTTACATTGGTTACATTGTTACATAGTTACATAGTAGGTGAGGTTGAAAAAAGACATATGTACATCAGGTTCAACCTTAACCCCATCAGGTCAGGTATTAAGGATGTCCCTGCTTCAGCACAGGTGATTCAATCAAAATGACGGAGCCACTGATTGAGCTACCTGTGCTGAAGCAGAGATATCTTTAAAACCTGACCTGTTGGGAGTACGTGAGAACCGGAGTTGGAAAATAGCCGGAAGAGAAAAAATAGATTATTTTTAAATCAAAAGATGTCTGGATATATATAATACTCCATGGCTTCCTTTCTATTACATCTGGAAGGATGCCACTTTCACTGTTGCATTGGCCTATTTAAAATACACGTGTAGATATCAAAATTGATTTGTTTAATGTGCGATTTGAGAGACAAATGGATACCTGTCCTTTTCATCCTCATAATCATGAATTGTTTAGCATTATTTAATTTGTCAGAACGCCCATGTTCAAAGATACATCTGCAATTCTCGTGAATCACTGTTAAATGCCCGATATCTTTATAGTTAGTACATCTACCCAATCATGGAGTATCTTCCTGGCCACACCCTCTGGTATTTCCAGACCCCTAAGGTATCCCTTTAAAGTTACATTACGGTAAAAGGTTTATTTTTTATTTTCACTGTCAGAAACAAATTGCGTCTCCATATTTCAGGCGTTTGCCCTAGATAACCTCACGCCTAGACAACCACAGAAAGCCAGGCCAGGGCACATGGCTTCACTGATATAAAAACAATGCCTTGCATTTTTCAGATACAACATGCCACTCACAGATTTTTAAAACACAGAATATTTTCTGTTCTTATCATGACCATAATCCCAATTTATTATTTGTAGATTATTCTTCAATTTATTAAAATCTGCCTTTCTAACATTTAAAGGTCTCTGTTGAACCCGTATAGTATAGTTTTTAATCATTTATTTGAAATGAGAGCATGTTATGATGATCACTATTTCCCAAATGTTCCCAGACTTAAATATTTGTTATTTCTTCTACAGTGTTTGATATTGCCAAATCCAGTAAGGCGCCTCTCCTGGTTGGTTCCTCAGGGACCTGGTCATGCATTTGTCTTTTAGCACCATGAAAAAGTTTGTCTCCTTCTAAACTAGTAGCACTCAACCCTCATCTTCATCAAGATTTAGGCAGCCGCATCATTTTTCTTCTTCCTAAATTGGAGCAGCAGTTCCCTTTTTTTGTATATATATATTTTTTATTCTACCTGAACTGGGTAGTCCCCTATCTCTGGAGAATCCATTTTACCCGAGATATTTGAGTTTTTTTGTTGCAGTGTGTAACATTGTGATGTTACAGATTTCTGTTGGTCGCCGACTAACCCTGGCGTCAATATTGTGTCCACCGATCAAATATTCTTGACTGGTGGAGAAATCGGTTATATCTCGGGAACCTGGGGCTTCCTAGAAGTCAGGGGACTGGAGACCGTCTCTGAGGGATACCATGGTTCAGGCAGTGTCAATTTTAGAAAATGCCAACAAAATAAAAGATGCATGGACTGCTTTTTTAGTATCAGAAGTCACTAGGTATAGACTGGTATCAGAGTTTTTGTGATCGACCCCGTTAGGACTTATTTAATAAGCATCTAAGTGCGGTAGTATCCAATCTGATATTGAAAGGCGTAAATAGACAATTGAAGTACAAAAGAGCTGCATGAGTGGGTCCCAAAGTGAGTCCTATGTTGCTCTTGAGCCTTGGGCTAAGTAACCCAGCTCTAACTCTGGAAATGGAATAGAAACATTGCCAGTTAGCCTAATAGAAATAAACCCATGAAATCATTCTCGGAGTCTAATTAATTACAGAAACGTTGCTAGATTCCATCGGAGTGAAGCTGACATCATGCATCCTTGATTCATTGTTATCCCTATTAGGCATAATTATTTATTTTTATAAGTAAAAACTCTTACTGGAATACATAAATGAAACCAGCTACCCATGTAAGGCCAGTGTTCTCACAATATACAATCTAATTTCTAGAATGTGTGTCCCATGTACAATTTACACAATTCCACATGCAGTTTGGTGTATTTATCGTCACAATTTACATTCCAAAACGTTATCTTTCTAGTTATTTTGATGATGAACACATCATACAACTCTTCTGTTTCATTCAACGTTTCTTCTTAATAAAGACATGCTCGAATGTATTTGTACACCAAAATCTTTATTTATAATTTGCTTTATGCATATACATATGTAGCCCTGTTTCCTAGTAAATACAGTACGCTACCAATGCTGTGTAACCTGTTGGCTCGCAGGGCCTGAGCCTCCGCCACGGAGAGCCTGGGGCACTCGTAGTAATATTGGTAACCTCCTACTTGGTGCAGCGCCTCCACCTGCGACGGCTCCCACCAGAGGGGGAGTGGTTCCTCGCAGGACAAATATATATCACTCCACACACAGCATGTAAAATAACCAATGACTTTACTAACGCAACCATAAGTATGCATATAATCAACAGGTGTCCCTCCCTAGAGGAGACACTAACTACTGCATCTCGCAGGACGCTACCCTCTTCACCGGGTGCTCCCACCCCATGTCCAGTACCCACACTCAGTGTTCCCCCACGCTCAATGGAGATGTGTGTGTGTGTGACTGCGCAGCTATATATGATATAGATATATGGTATAGTTGGTGCAATTGATGACGTTACCTGCCGAGCGCTCCAGCGCCTGGGCCTGCCAAGGAACTTCACAAAGTGTCAGACGACGGATGCTTTCCAGGACTACCTTCTGGGGCGATCCCACCCGGTCGGCTGCTGCTGCGGCTGTTGAGGTCTGAGCCCAGACCTCTGGCTTGATAATTGCACTCTCTATGTGGTTATAGTTCTCCAGTGGGCACTAAAGGGAACTGTAACCTAACTGAGGGCCGGTCCCTACTTCCACTCCACTCTACGGGGACTCAGGGCCTAACTGGGCCGGGGTATATGGCCTAGTGTAGGGGCTACTGGCCTCCCCACACGTAGAGCTCCTTCTCCTTCCTCCTCCCACTCGGTTCTGACAAGCGTGCTCCCTTGCGCAACCTCCAACCTTCCTCCTGATATCCTGGCCGCCCTATAGGCTCCCTGGCGTCACCTGGTCTCGCTGTGCCTGCTGGGACTCTTAGTCCCGTGCGCTCCACCCTATAGGAGCCGCTCCTCTTTCGCGGGCTTTGCAACTTCTGGCCGCGCATGCGCGACCTCTGCTCCATCGCCACCTCCATGGCCCGCTGCGCTTGCGCGAGCACCCAACATGGCGGTGCTCTGATCGCTCGGATAACTGCGGAGCCTCCGGTACGTCGGAGCGCCTCCCTGCACTCGCTGCAACCTTCCCTGCGCATACAGCGATAGGGGTGAGTCTGGGGAGCCTGGCTACACATATATGCATGCACAAGGCTGTGTGGCTATGGAGTAAACCTTAAGTACACTTATTATGAAGGAATGTATTTAGGAATACACATGCACAATTCTGCATTAGAGGTTGGGGAGTTGCATCTACTCTTAGGAGCCAGCATACAAAATCTGTGTAACTTGAAGGTTACAAATCTCAGAAAGTTGTATTTTCCAATTTGTACATGGTGACGAGAGATACAATTAGCATACCTTTTGTTGATTGGTAAACGTTAGATTTAGTGAATATGATGGCATAAATTGTTTTCTTATCGGCCATAATGTATATAACTTCTACCAGTGCCAAAGGCAATGAGATGAGTGAAAGTCCATTCTGGCACTGAATAAAATGGACCTGTGCATATTTGTTGATCATAGCAAGTACTATTTACACCTCAAGTCATAAATCGTATACAGCACATAGGTGCTGTAGGATAGGTTTCAGTCACAGATATCATTCCAAGATGCACTGTTTTTAAGCAAAACCCTTGCTTGCTTTATTCAATGTAACATTACCAGAAGAAGAGATCAGTGTATCTTGAAAGCTCGCACAAATAAAAGCATTTCGTTAGCCACAGAACGGTATTATCTATTCATTTTTTATTTATTTATTTATATATATATATATATATATATATCACTGCCTCAAAGTGGAGAGAAGGTGACAACGGGTGTTCAAGAAGATGTATAGAATATAGTGGCACTTGGGCCTGTAGGTTTAACCATACTATGAAAACTTGAACAATATACCCGGCTATGGTAGAAAAGGTCATTACCAACATGCACATGAGCCCGGCATGGCAAGTAAGGCCTCAACCCTCAAATATACTGTAGAAAACACTGAAAAGCAATATCCCTCCTTCTCCGGAGGCAGGATTCTCCCTGGGCTTGACCGCGTTTGGGAAGACATGAAGTCATTGAATGCTGAGAATCCTGAAGTAAAAACAGAAGCTGTCATTCTAACCTCAGTCTGGCTACCTACAACTAGCAGACTAAATCCAGTGAAGCAGCACTGCAATATCTGGAAGAAAAGCTTGAAAATATTAAATAGGATATTGTTGGCTCTAGTGAAGTAAGAAGAAAAGCTGAAAGCTTCATTGAGCTCAAAAGTGGACACCTGCTATATTGCAGAGGTATAGAAAATGGAAGATAAAAGCTTAATGAAGACAAAGCACTGACTTCTAATTGGGAAGAAGTAAAATCATTGCACTCAAACAAGACTATGGCTCAACAATAAAAGACTTATGTGCACTTATCATACAGAGAGTTGAGGACTTCTACGTGTAATTTTTGACAACTCGGATAACCCGTCATAATCCAGCAATAAGTACGAGAAGATAACAATAATGTACCATGCGCACAGTCACAAAAAGTGGCAAAGGCAATAAAGTCCACGAAGAATGGGAAAGCCCCTGCGGAAGATGGAATTAACACTGAAATATTTAAAGAAGTGGGGAAGAAGTGCAGAAAATCCGTGCAAAACTCTTTCCATGCTGATTGAAGAGCAGGAAGATTCAAGAACAAATGGAACAAGACCATAGTTATCCTCATCCACAAGAAAGAAGATAGAGAAGACTTCAAGAACTTCTGACCAATCAGTCTAATTCCAATCGCTTAAAAGGTATTTATGTCAAAGAGTGACTCATTGTGAGTGCTCATTACCCACAATCCGTGGAAGCATTGTTTACTAAGTGATAATGGAGAAATACAGGATTACAGACTTGTCTGAGACATACAAATATACCCACAAGTGGTATTTTTATTTACAAGATATTTACCAATATACTCAATAATCAGATCCCTGCCTAGAGAACAAGCGGGATTTAGCAGTAGATACAACACAATGGACAACATCCAAGTTGTACAAGAGGTTATTTCCCAAAGTAATGAAAATGATCTACCACTAAATTTAGGATTTGTAGAATATGAAAAAGCATTTGATTTATGTCTACACCTCAGTGGTCTTAGATGCATTAAGAAGTGTTAAAGAAGCATCTATTCATATTATAAAGAAAATTTACGAGAATGTCACATCAACCATTAGATTACAAGCAAGGTAAGGATCAGCAACGGAGTATGGCAGGAAGACACCATGTCACCAAAGCTTATCACAGCAACACTTGAAAAATTGTTCAAGATATTAGATTGGGAAGAAAAAGGAATAAAAATAAACAGTAAATATTTGAATATAACAAGAGACAGGGGGTGCCCAATGCTGCATCCAATTGACAAAACATATAAAGTAAAATACCTTGGAAGGTCATTTCACTTGCTGCAGGAACAAGACCCATTATGGTTTTTTCCCCTCTCACAGAGGTAAAAGGAAAGGTTTCACAGTGTAGTGTAGGACCTGCATTATTTTGGTTATACCTTGACGTTGGTATGCAGGCTTATGACGCCTTTGGCCAAAGGGTTAACTAAATAACCATTATTATTATTGAAGTATTTTACTTTATATGTTTTGTCAATTGGATGCAGCATTGGGCACCCCCTGTCTCTTGTTATATACAATTGCCACGCTCAGTAGCTCTCTGGTTGACATAAATATATATTCACTTTGTGGTGGGTGGGGGAGTTTGAGCTTGCTGGGTATCTGTGAGTAAATATTTGAATCATCTATATTTGCAGATGACATTGTTGTTTTGCCACAGGTCCTGAGGACCTCCAGCAACAAATTGGATAACTCTCTGAAATCAATAGGTGAATGATGACGGGTTGACGCTCAATTGGAACTATCAAGGGAACCTTTCACTGTTGCTCAAGCAAAAAGTTTTCGACCAGTGTATTCTGCCCATGCAGAATGTATGGATGTAAAACTTGGACGCTAAATGTGAACATAATTCAGAAACTTCAGACAATGCAAAAGGTTTAGAGAGATGTATGCTGGATATTACTCGAAGCTATAAGAAAAATAATGAATTGGTTCGAAACCAAACAAAAGTTTGTGACATCTTCAATGGTGAAGAAATGAAAATGTATTTATTTATAGAAATGTTTTACCAGGAAGTAACACATTGTGAGTTACCTCTCGTTTTCAAGTATGTCCTGGGCACAGAGCTATAACAATACATGGTTACATTAAATGAATGGGGTTACACAGTCAATTCACAGACATTTCATGGACAGATAGAGTTGGAAAATTGGGTACAGGGAATAAAAGGACTGGTGAGTTTCAGATTGAAATAGAAAAGCTTTAACATCAGCAAATATCAGTGGCTGTCCGTCTTTAGGGCAACGCAGATGTACACTGAATGGGTTCAGATTGAATGCAGCTGTGGATTCAAAGTCCTTTGTCTTCCTGGCTCATTAACATTCAAGTGGGTGGAGTTGACGTTCCACATAGCACAAGCAAATGTTAACCCTTTGTATGTTGGTTCTGTGCAGAGGGGAGCAGCTCTTGGGAAACCCCATCAGGCATCCGCCTTTGGAGCAACGCAGATGTATACTGAAGGGGTTCAGATTGAATGCAGCTGTGGATTCAAAGTCCTTTGTTTTCCTGGATCATTAACATTCCAGTGGGTGGAGTTGACGTTCCACATAGTACAAGCAAAATCAAATGTTAACCTTTAGCACACTGATTCTGTGGAGAGGGGAGCAGCTCTTGGGGAGCCCCATCAGGTGTTATATCCAGATTGAATAGACGTGGGATGGACATATCGCAAGAAGAAATTACCAGCATTGGACAAAGATGGTGCTCAAAATTATTTCAAGAGAAATTAAAAGACCATGACGATGACCAAAAGTAAGATGGGAGAATTAAATCCGAAAATTTGTTGTAGTACTTGCAACAGCAGTACTTGGAAGATCATTGGGGAGGTCTTCATCCAGAAGTGGATTGACTAAGGCTGATATGGATATATGTCCTGGAACCAAATTGTATATTTTCTCTGTTCTAAGGATGCTGTCATTCCCCAGTCTTATTACAAATTTAAATTTCTCTGTTGGCTTCTCAGCCTGTTTCATTGGCAACTCCCCTTTGCTTATTTGTAAGTTGGGCTGCCCCCTCCCACCCCTGCTAGTTAGCACAGCCCTGACTTTATTTCCTGCTTGGCCAGGCAAGCATGTTTCCTTTTGGACCCAGCAGCCATTATGAATAGTCACAACTCACATATCACCTGATAAAGCTATTGTAATTTACATCTCCCTTATATTTTCTTACTGCCCTGTCCCCCCTCCCTTTTTGTTACTGTTGTTTTACAATAAAGATTACAGAAGGAAAGAAGGACTCTGTGTGCATCAACAGGGAGTGAGTTAAGCTGCCTGTCTCTACTCACTTTCCACAGTGAGCTAGAGTCATATATATATATATATATATATATATATATATATATATATATATATATACAGTGTTCGACAAGTCACCCAAAAATCTACTCGCCCAACCAAAAAATCTACTCGCCACCTAGTCCCGCCCAGCCCCGCCCCTAGTCCCGCCCAGCCCCGCCCCTAGTCCCGCCCCCAACCCGCTTTAAAATAAAATATATTAATAAAATACATTTAATAAATTCCTAGTCAGAACAACATTCGTTTTTGCCATAAATGTATTTATTGTATTGCATTATACTACAATTAGTCCTTGTTACGTGTGTGTGTGTGTGCGTAAATGTCGGATCTAGAAATAAAGCCAGGTGTGAATGACTAGTTTCCTAAACCCCTTAACCAGTGTCTGGATGTCCCCGCTTCACAATATCTAAAGCAACAATCCCGCCTGGGATCTTACCTGATCCGCAGTCCCTCAATGTCCAGGTACCCTCATTCCCGCAATGTTATACAGTGGAGAGGATGTGTTCCCTACCTGTCTTCTGGGTTAGGGGGGGTTCCGATGTCTTCCGTGTGAACCTTGAGTCAGATCTGGAAGAAAGTAGTATAGGTTATTTCGGTGTAGTATAGGGCAGTTAAGATATATAGGGTAAATAAGAGATCCATAAACAGAGTGTGAGACAGACACAGAGAGAGGGTGAGAGAGAGGGGGGTGAGAGAGAGAGAAGGGGTGAGAGAGAGAGAGAGGGGGTGAGAGAGAGAGAGAGGGGGTGAGAGAGGGGGTGAGAGAGAGAGGGGGGGTGAGAGAGAGAGAGAGGGGGTGAGAGGAGGGGGTGAGAGAGAGGGTGAGAGAGAGAGAGAGTGTGTGAGAGAGAGAGGGTGGGAGAGAGAGGGTGAGAGAGAGAAAGAGAGGGTGAGAGAGAGAGAGGGTGAGAGAGAGGGTGAGAGAGAGGGTGAAAGAGAGAGGGTGAAAGAGAGAGAGAGAGAGAGAGAGGGGGTGACAGGGAGAGAGAGGGTTACAGGGAGAGAGAGGGTGACAGGGAGAGAGAGAGGGTGACAGGGGAGAGAGGGTGACAGGGGAGAGAGAGGGTGACAGGGGAGAGAGAGGGTGACAGGGAGAGAGAGGGTGACAGGGAGAGAGAGGGTGACAGGGAGAGTGACAGGGAGAGTGACAGAGGGCGAGAGACAGGGGGCGAGAGACAGAGGGCGAGAGACAGAGGGTGAGAGACAGAGGGCGAGAGACTGGGGGGCTGATTGGGTGGGGTGACGGGTTGATTGGGTGGGGTGACGGGTTGATTGGGTGGGGTGATGGGTTGATTTGGTGGTGTGACAGGTTGATTGGATGGGGTGATTGGGTGGGGTGATGGGGTGATTGGGTGGGGTGATTGGGTGGGGTGACGGGGTGATTGGGTGGGGTGACGGGTTGATTGGGTGGGGTGACGGGTTGATTGGGTGGGGTGATGGGGTGATTGGGTGGGGTGACGGGGTGATTGGGTGGGGTGACGGGGTGGGGGGGTATTTGGGTGATGGGGTGGGGGGGTGGCACTTCTGGTATTCTGGTATCACACACACACACACACACACACACACACACACACACACACACACACACACACACACACACTAGGTGGGTATTCATTGAAAGGGAGGTGGCCCACCTGTTCATCCAGGCCTTGTCCTCCACATGCCAGCTGAGGGTCGGGCAGCCAGGCGGGGGGGTCTGGCAACCGGACAAGCAGGCGAGGATCAGGGCCAGTGGAGGACAGCCGCACCGCAACACCAACATCCCCCATGAGAAATGTGCGCGTCCGTGTGCGCATGCGCAGTCTGCTGCCAGCCTGCTTCCCCGCTCCCATTACCAGAGCGTGGGACGGAGGGGAAGCGCCTGGCAGCAGCAGCCGCGAGATCCCCCCAGCCTGCCCCCCCTCGCGTGCGCATGCGCAGGCTGCTGCCTGCCTGCTTCCCCGCTCCCATTACCAGAGCGTTGGACGGAGGGGAAGCGCCTGGCAGCAGCAGCCGCGGGATCCCCCCAGCCTGCCCCCCCTCGCGTGCGCATGCGCAGGCTGCTGCCAGCCTGCTTCCCCGCTCCCATTAACAGAGCGTGGGACAGAGGGGAAGCGCCTGGGCAGCAGCCACGGGACCCCCCAGCCTACCTCCCGCCCCGGGCAGCAAGCGGGGATCGGGAGCAGGGGGGGTTGGTGCTGACCCAGAGCTGCCAGCCGGCCCTCTTCCCCGCGTCAGGCCAATCAGGGAGGGGGATTATTTATTTATTTATATATAAAAAAATTGACGCGAGCAGGGGAATTCATAGATCCGCAGCAGCGGCCTAAATCCACTCGCCAGCGGCCTAATTCCACACGCCACGGGCGTGTGGTTATCATTAATTGTCGAACACTGTATATATATATGAGAGGTAAATTACAATAGCTTTATCAGGTGATATGTGAGTTGTAGGGTTCACAATGTAGTGTAGTGTAGGACCTACATTATTTTGGTTATACCTTGACGTTGGTATGCAGGCTTATGACGCCTTTGGCCAAAGGGTTAACTAAATAACCAAGTATTTAATATTATTATTATTATGATTGAAGTATTTTACTTTATATTTTTCATCATATATGTTTTGTCAATTGGATGTAGCATTGGGCACCCCCCGTCTCTTGATATGTGAGTTGTGACTATTCATAATGGCTGCTGGATCCAAAAGGAAACATTTTGTATATATATATATGATCTGTGTAAGTATTTGCTATGATCAGCAATTATGTATGGGTCCATTTTATTCAGTTATGGAAGGGCGGAATGCACTACCCTGAACATTATAATACATAGCCCCAACCAGAATAAATTAACCTGGGGAGCATAGGCAACAATGTAAAAAGGAGAGGAAACCTAACAGTCTAGGCAGATAAACTCCCACTAGAGACAAGGGTACTCGGGAGTATAGAGAAAATAACAAAACAAATTTATTAGATACAACAATGCAAGCATAAAAATAATAAAAACAGAGAAAAAAAGACAATCAGCAGCACCCAAGATAAGGTGCCTAGAATGGAAAAACCTCATTGGAATAAATGAAGTAAATTTGGAGATCATTATTCACGAGGGGCAGTCACAAGGACCCCCTCAAGAAAAATGTGCGCATGTACCCGGGTACAAAAATACAAAAGGTGTGTGAAATACATGGGGTACCTGCACTAGGTAAAAGCAGTATGGCAGCAAAAGCAAACTGGAACACGTAGCAATAAAGGTAACAGTAAGACCCTGATAAGGAACTAGCAAGTAAAGACCTTATATAATTCATTCTAAACAGAGTACATAAGAAATACACAGCTGGATAATGATCTATGAAGTTCTAATTTCTATAGCCCGCTTTGCTCAGGGTTAAATAGACCAGAAAAAACAACATGGAAAAAGACTGTCCCATTCGCTGTGAAATAACAGTGGAAAAGTGTCTGCAAAACCAGCCAGGCTGTAGCCAGGATGCAGTAGAGGCAGGGGCTCTTTCCAAGCCGTATTGTTGGGATCGATAATCGCCTCCATCGGTAGTTCCATGGCTGCGAGCTTGGTACGCAATACGGTTTGGGGTCAGCACACCTTGTGTTTGTTATTAGGGTTATTATACCAACACATACTGTACCACTGACACTTTGCTTGTGTCTTGATGTACACATAGACTAACTGTTTATCATTGCCCATATGATTACTTACATCCTATCTGTAGCTATTACGCATTCACTAGCATGATGTATGTGATTCTATTAATTTACTTATCCAGAGTGGATAGCTCACGGCTGTATATATAGAGTAAATGCTGCCTTAACGTGTCATGTTCAGTAGAAAAGGTGAAGTTAAAAGCATTCCAGTTATAATATTTCGAAACAATTATGCTCCTTGTAGGGATGAAAACCAAATGTGTAACTTGAGATGTGTTGAGGCTTCATAAAAAAAAAGTTGTACTTAACAGACAAGCACTGCAAATATTAAAGTTGCTGGCTAATACAGTAAATGACATCTGAATTGACTTCCAGTAAACGAAACCATTCTGTAATTTGAAACGCGTATGCTGGAAGAGCAGTGGATTGAACACTGACAATTGTTTTCTCTCTTTGTAAAAAAAAAAAAAAAAAATATTCAGATGAAGAAAAAAAAAAACACAAGGCAATATTTTTAAGTAACACTTTGCTAAGGAATATCAGAATATCAGCCACACAGCACAAATTTGTGGTTGTGTCTGCTAGGGTAAAGTATCATAAACTCAGCTTTTGGCTGGCTTGCATAAAAATAAAAGAGAAGAGGTTTGTGATCATTGTGAGTACATATTGGCAGGAATTGTTTCTAATATGAAATAATAATCAGCGTTTGGGAAAAATTGCAATATTTTCTTGCACGAGTAGAAAAACACTTATCTTAATTCTACATTTTATCTAAATTTCTAGGACAAATACTGTATATAGATTTCCCATATGAATAGTGTACATCAATTAGATAGATTATGTCCAGCCAGCACTACTTTTTCCCCTTTTCAAAAACATATCAAGAGTGGTTGGTTTGTGAGTTCACCAGATGTCCAGGGATGGATTCCAATGGTCTATTAAAGCAGATCTAAAAAACAAAAGGAGATTAAGAAAATTTAAGGTCACTTTCGAGAAAAGCACAGAAATTGCAGAGAAGGGAAAAAATGGTCTACAAAAGTAAGTGTAAAAGAAGAAACCACCACAAAAAAAAATGTTTGTAATTTCTTTATAGATACTGTATGCTCTCAATTAATAAAGTGAAAATATACTTCTAAAATAACAGCTGGTTTGAATTTGATAAGAAGAAAGTAACCAGTGATGTGAAATATGCTTAAAAACAAAGTATGGGTGATAGGCAGCACTCCGCTGAACCGTAATGAGGTGTAAAGAAGGAAAAAGGTGCAAGGGAACATGGAAGGACCTCAAACCCTCCTTTCTAAGTAACCCGTAAACCGCTAAGGCTCACGAAGTCTGAGTGAAGATGCACTAAATCAGTAACAGGTGTCTGAATATATAAACTGATTAACACCATAATAAATAGTTAAACAGAGATGAGATAACTCAACCAATAAGTACACAATTGTACAGTATCTAGGCATAAATATTGTTCTAAGAGGAACCACACTACAACTGCATAATAAGGAGTAAGCCTTAATATGGTGAACACAGAAAATGCAAGGTAGAGTGTGAGTGTGTAGTATGTATAGATAATCATAGGAATCCACCCAGCAGCAACTCTGGAGAGTCAGTCAGGCTATTCCAGAGACTGACTCTCCAGAGATTGACTTGCTGCTGGGTGGATTCGTATATTCATAACACAGAACCTAACCAACAGGTTATCGATTTAGATTTATGTTACGTATTTATCTAACTCAAATAACCGGTCAAATGTCATCTTCAATCCCATCACTGAGTTCTCAGTCACAACTTCCCTCAAAGTGATCAATTTGATGGTTTCGTTTATGTTTTTATTTGTCATCTCCTTGTGTCATTCTATTTGAGTTGGGTACTAAAAGTGGCACCTTCCTTTCTTTTACTTGGATATGTTTACTACGTTTTACTAGTAAACATATCCAAGCACTTCGATGCCTCCTAATATGCACCATGCAAAATACTAGTCTCAACACATCCAAAAACCCTCAGCTGCCTGATTTTTGAGAATGATTAATTTTGTTGTACATTTTTTTGTAACTTTGCTGTTCATTTTATTACAGTGTGTTGGCATAAACAGTGGAATGAAATCTAGACTTGACCTGAGAAAAGTAGACCTAATTTCCCATTTCTACCTCAAGGTGAAATAAGCCTGCCACTGCCTGAGAATTTAGAGACATATTCATTTTGTTATTTACAATAACACTAAGGTGTAATATCCTGTTAGGTGGTATGCATTTTTCAGCTTTGCAATAATGTTTACCTTGAAAACTCTCTAAGCAGTGCTAAGCAATAAGACACTTTCCAGCACTGGAACATACTTTATCTGAAGTCATAAAACTGTTTCGTTAATATGGTGCTAAATTCCTCCTTTCAGTTTTGATAAATGATTGCATTTAGCATTCTTTCATTTGTAATTTAGCATAGGTAATTTTCCTGCTTTTTAGATTGTATATCTCTTGATCTTTTCTTACTTCCAGTCTGGAATAGTTAGTGCTACACGCCGCGCTTATAGTCCCAGCGACGCAACGTCGCATCAAAACAAATGTATTGAATCCGTTGCGTGTGCTTATAGTAGGAGCATAGCGATGGCGTGACGTGGTTTGGTTGCGATCGCTGGAAGTCAATTATATTTGATTTTTCAGCGGCCGCAGCGTGACGTTGGTATCGCCATCACGTCACCGTAGCAAGGACTATAAGTGCAGCATAAGGCATGTATTATACTATGCGCACACATGGCAATTAAAAATACCTGTCTTCCTACGACAGTGTATCCACTGCGATGCGTGCGCACAGCAGACAGCGTTGGCGCGGCAGCTTGGTGGAAACACAAAGACATTTGTATTTTCGAGCGGCTGCCGTGCCATGTGACACTGAGCCAGTCACAGTGAAGCCTACCCGTGTGATATCAGGGCCACGCCTCCTAGCCTCACGCGTCAGCGTTTGGCTTATAGAATTAAAATGACATGCCTTAGGAAACACACAAAATCCACGGGGAGCATGGGGAGGAAACAAAAATAAATTTAAGTGCAGCAAAAAATGACAATGTGGAAAAAGCCTTCAATTGACTTGGCTCTAATGAATTGACTACTTACAAGATGTAAGAGTCAAATAGGCAGGGTTGACTCAAACGGTGAGAGGTAAGTGGATGATGCAGTTGTCATCAAAGTGGATCAGGTCCCCAGGATCACGTACCCCAATGTTGAGAGAAAAACTGGCATAGCACAGATCACTCGAGATAAAATAGCTTTATAACAATAAAATATTATACTCACATTCTAACAATAAAAAACGGGCATATCACACTGCATTAGTGTAGGAAGATTTTAGCCAGTTGGCTCACCGTCCCGCAACGTTCCCCCACTCCTCCGCCTCAGCCTCCGGTCAACTGTTACACTGCTCCGACTGGCGTGTGACGTCACTTCCGGTTTCGTCGCTTGGTGAGGGCTGGACCCTCCTGCAACTCCTCTGCTGTATGCTCTGCTCTGGATTAGACTCCCACTCTACGCGTTTCGAAAGCGATTACTTTCTTCCTGAGGGGGTGCCGTGGAGCGCCTTGTGACTGGTGCAGGCTGTGATCCTTGCCTGTGATCAGCTGTGGAGTGTGAGAGCAGGAGCGGGGCTGCAGCTGTACACGGGGGGCATGGCTAGAAGGCCGGAGGAGTGAATAAATTACTGCCAGAGGCGTGCACTGTGTAAGATCCTCCTGCTCGCGCCCCGACAAGATGGCGGACGCAAGAACCGGCATCGCCCGAGATCGCCGAGTCCCACGCCGAGGACAAGTCAGAGGGGAGCGAGGGGCGGCAGCAATGACCTCCGATGCAGGTAAGGAGGTGTTGCGTGAGCCCTGCTTCCTGACAAGGGGGCGGGGGGTGGGGGTTAAGGGTCTCAAGCCAAGACGGAAAAAGAAAGCATCCTCTGATAAGGGTTAAAAGTTACAGGTCTTGTGCTGCAATTGCAGTGTACCAAAGAGGAACCTCGGGGAGTAGCCGCAAATATAAATGAGTGAGACTAAACAAGAAGATCTTTCTCCTGCCCCTCATGTTCAGTGATGGTGAATGTGCACAGCCATTTACCTGGTGAATCTGATGATTGTTGAATTGTAGTGGGAACATTTTGGATATACAGTATAGGCACCTGGTTTTAAGATGTACTATAATGGAAGAAAATAATCAAACTAGTCTTCTGCATTTGTCCTTGCAAAAGGAACTTTGAACTTCTATGCATCTGCAGCAGATTTAGTCAGCAATAGATCACTTCATGTGGAGTAAAGGCAGATTGGCATCTGATAGGCAGATACCAGGAGGGATCTGATCATGACATGTTGAAGAGATCATGACTGTGGATATCGCATCAGAAAGACTCTTAAAGAGGCAATCCTAGCAGCACTTTAAAATAAATGAATCTTTTTGTTTTGTTTTAATATATGCAGCCTTTGATAACCTTTATTTAAAACGAATAACCTAAGCTGCCTATCGATTCGTTTTCCTTTGATCAATCGGCAAAGATCCTACTTCCCAGGGTTCACTAAATGGCTACCTTTCAGTTTGTCAATCCTTTAAGCAGTGTAACTCGGCATCTACAATGTATCCCAGCAGCTACAATGTATCCTTCTATTACTAAGGTAACATTATCTATTGTTACTGTTTGCAGCTCAAACTGCTGGGAATATTGGCAACAACTGATCACAAACAGGAAAGTGTTACAAAGATCTTGCACTGCTGGGGAGGTGAGCTGAAACCTGCTACAGAAATGAAAATTGCTCAGTATATTAAAACTCATTAAAAATTAAGAGTTTTTAGTAAGTATTATCTAATACTACAGAACTGATTTATTAATAAAAACACACGTAGGATATTGCTTGGATTGCCCATTTAAGAAAGTGGAAAGATGACTGTCAGAACAACAGTTGAATACGCCTATATGGAGGGCTGTGCCGAAGATGGTGGTAAAGAGCTGCTCAAAAACAGCCTAGGTTGCAAATGCAAAGCAGGAAGAAAGACATTCACATTGAGTTGACCCCCATCTGCTGGATCAATTTCATGGTACTAGCCATTTAGAGGGGAATCTTTCTTGGAATCAAAGTGAACTAACGTCAGAAGCATGTTTTAATATCAGTAGTTAAGTGTGCTGTAGGGGATTGGCACCTTTAAAAATAAATAAATCTAACAAGTTTAATAGTAAAACGTTTATTGTTTCCTTGGTGAAATGCTTTGCTTGTTTATTGACAAATCTGTAACTAATCTCTCTTGGTGATAAGACTGCTGGTCTATGCCCTCAGTCCAATTGTGGATGCTCCACAGGACACGGCATCTGCATTGATAAGCAGATGAGGTGTGTTTGTCATTTATTTAATCATGTTCTGTATATACACATGCTAACTAGCCACAAGAGACGTGACCACACCTGACTCCCATCTATAACCCCATTTGATTTGTAACCATGACTTTCTTGATACAAAAACAGAAACCAGAATGGGTGGAATTAAAAGTGTGTGACTTGTCAGGCATGAGCTGTAATTGACCTTAGTTGTCCCTAACTGCTAGGGATGAGTTGGCATCATGGTATGCAAGTTGTGCAGATCTGTTTCTGTGCTTTGCGTGTATTTACGTGCAGTACTTCCCATATCCTCTATAATAGAATTCAAAACCCTAGCTCTGACTTACAAAGCTCTCAATGACCCTGCCCTCCTTTACATCTCAGCCCTCATCCCCAAATGTATCCCTAAATGAGGCATACTCCATCCTACAATGAGCAGCCACCTTACCTTTTGTTTTAACAGTGTCTCTCATTCCCTCTAGATTATAAACTCTCACGAGCAGGGTCCTCGTTACCTCTTTGTATCTGTGTGTGAATGTTTCTCCTTTGCCTATCTCAGGCTCTAACTTCAACCCCTTGGAGTCCCCAAGGCTCTGTCCTGGGGCCCCTACTCTTCTCAGTCTTCATTAATGGTCTATTTACAACTTGTAAAGCAGCTTCAATGCACATGACACAATCTTATATACACATAGCCTTAGCCTCACTGGCCTGGGACTTGTACTTCAATATAATATTTCAAGACTTGAATACTGGATTTCACAAAACAAATGTTTTTTACAGTAAGTACAGACAAAACTGTATCAATGGTATTTAGGGCGAAGGCTAAATTTCAAAAGCTTCCTGATCAGAACCAACTATAACACCATTCATGCCCCTGTCACAGGTTTTAAGTATCTGGGAATTTGGCTTGACTCCAACTTAACATTCGGACTGCATATTGATACTTTGACATCCAAACTAAGTGTACTTTATAGTAGTGGTGCGCAAACTGGGGGCACAAGATTTTTCAGGGGTGGGCGCGGCGGTTGCAGAGGCCCCACGTTCTTCCCCCAAGGCTGGGGATCGCGTGAGCCCTCTGCATCTTCACTTACCTTGTCTTCTGCGACGCATCGCCATGGCAATGTAACATCACATGCCCCCGCGACGTCATTTGACACCAAGAGCCGGAGACAAGATAAGGGAGAGGGGCGTGAGCAGGGAGGAAAGCAGGCAGGGGGGCGCAGCAGGCAAAGATTGCGGACCCCTGCTTTATAGAATCAAAGCCTCCCTTAGCTTATTGGTCAAAAATGATGGGGACATACTGTAGTATATGATACGACATCCCAAACTCACCTTAGCACACTATACACCCTCTACAATTCAATATGCTGCTTTGTACTACAATGTAATTACAACACACATCACTGCAAAATGCTCCAAGAACTAGCTTGGTCATCACTTGAGTCTAGACGCAAAGTACATTTTTCCTGTCTTGTCTTCAAATTGTTTCTGGACAAGCTACCCGCCTATCTAAACAAGCTCCTCACCCCTACCACACGGAGCACGTATCACCTGAGATCTGACTCCAAAAGACTGTTCACGGTCCCAAGGTTCAGCAAAGAATCCAGTCGCTCCTCCTGTTACCTCGTGACTGGAAAAACCTACCAGAGACTCTCAAAAGCGCCTCCAGTATAAGTAATTTCAAAACTTCAGCTGTCTCATTTTAATTGTGTCTGTAACTGTTGCATACACTCATAATCATATTATATCTAACTGTCCATGAAATGTCTGTAAATTTGAATGTATAAGCACTGTTCATTTAATTATAACATACACAAAACAACACAAAATAGCGGCGTCTATATACTGTATAAACCATAACTCTAAGGTGATATTTGACCAGAAGATGATACAGTCCTTAGTGTCCAAACAATGTCCAATTGGATCTTGATTGTAGTCTCATGACATAAGTCGAAGACTAAGTAATGGAATCCTTCTTCTGATATGCTCTCATGAAGTCGAACAATATTAGGATGCTTCAAAAGACGGCAAATTCTTCATTCTCGTTCTAATTTCTGATGATCTGTGATGTTTTATAACTTGTCTTTGAAGCTATCCAACCTAGATAAGCCTCCCCCATTGACATCTATGGGTGCATGCAAACCATCAAACCCAATCTCTTCGTCACTGATGTTGAAGTAAGTAAGAGTCAGGTTTCTTACCGTGTGTGGATTGAAGTGGTATTCACTACAAGACTGTACATATTACTGCGCTCCTCCCTATAGACGTTTATTGCTGGTAAAAAGATAGGCCTTACATATAGAAAAATATGAAGAACGATTCCTGCGCTCCTACCAATTAGGCTAAAATAAAATAGTGATCTCAAGAATAAGGGTTATTTTGTTGAAGCATTTGGCCAAAGCGTTATAAGCCTGCAGCCAACGTCAAGGCATAACCACATTTGCAGGTACCTACACTGAATATATGTAATTATTGTCCCATGGACTGGTGAAAAATGTGAGAAACCAAATGTTAACTAAAGCATATGCTTTGGTGACTAGTGCAATTAAAAGCTGGCCAAAGCCGGTATCATAGTTACCTTACTGTAGAAGTAAACTGTGGGTGCACAAATTCCCTGGTGTGAATATAATAAAACTTACACATTTCTTTCTGTCAGCCTTAGGCCTCATCCAGGGTGGTGCTGAGTGGGCGCACGCGCTCATGCTGGAAACGTTGCGACAATGCAAGTGGCCTGCATGAGTGGGCAGGCGCGCCTGCTCGGCACTAAGCCGCTTGCCGAGCAAGCAAAATTGATTTTGCTGCTCGCAAGCGCGTCACGCTCGCCCAATGAGGGCAAACCAGCTCCATGACGTCATGGCCGTGCGCCCAGACGCGTGCGCACCCAGGCGCGTGCGCACCTAGCCGGCCAGGAATTGCCCGGCCGAGCAGGGTGCAATGCTGGAGCGCCAGCGCGCCTGTTCCCACCCTGGACGAGGCCTTATACATTCACCTACTCTTAAATGGAGGATGATGTGCAGACTGGCACTGAGGTGTATTAAACCTGCAATTATTGGAAAATTTGTAGGGGCTCTGTTCTGAAGCCGGGTAAGTGAGCCACGTCCCGTCCCCCCCAAAGTCAGGGAACGCGCCCCTCAGTTTGCACACCCCTGCTCAATAGGTGTAATTCATTTTCCATCAGACATTTGGAAAATGTGTAATCCAATGTAAATAGTGTGTTGTTTGACATATTGATTGTTTTGGTTGCCAAATTGTGAATACTAGATCTATGCTGATCCATTAATCAGTAGACAGCAAGTGTTTTTTAAAGTGCGACAATCTGAGTTTTTCTTTCCTATAAAGAAGCATATGAAATGTAGCACGTGACACAAGGTAAATATGTATTTTTAGTGTAGGACTAACATTAGTAAACTAAACATCCCTTCTCTTGAATTAAGAAATATGAAAGCGTTAGTTATATCAGGGGTGCGCAAACTTCTTGAGCTGTGGCCCCCTTGCCAGGAGCCGCAGTGTTTGCGCCCCCTCTCTTCCAATGGCTCGGCGCCAAATGACGTTGCGGTCATGTGACGTCACTTGACCCCACCGCGTCATTTGGCGGTGGGGTCACGTGACGTCACATGACCCCGTGGTGCGCTGGCAGCATGTAAGTGAGAAACAGAGGCCTCGCGCCTCCCCCAGCATTTAATTTAAATGCCTTGGGGAAGAGCGCGGGGTCTCTGTAAACACTGCGCCCCCCCCCTAGAAATTCCCCCCCAGTTTGCGCACCGCTGAATTATATTGTATTGCAAGCTTTATGCGGAATTTTTAATAGAATTATGAGATAAAGAATTGCAAATTCTATTTGTATTGAAGGATTTTTAGGCAACATTAAGTGTAAGAAACTTAGGGATCTAGAAGGATGTGGGTTTATTTTTATAATTACTTTTTGTCTTTTATTAAACCCTAGGGGTGCAAATTGAAAATGATGATGCCCTGTCTTTCTCATCATACAAATCAAAATAATAATTCTTGTTCTTTATATTTTAGATTACTTCTTTATCTCAGTTTTTCCAGTTGACCATTGATTTTGTCACGATGCATCAAAAAAGGGGCACCTCTGGTCATTTTTAAATGCAAAAGCATGTGTTCAGAATGCTTCTATAGAAATGGATGCAAAATTGCCGAAGTTGGGACAAAATATAATTTAAGTCTAAATTGCTAAAACTATTTTTCTGGTTTTTTTTTAAACTTAAATTTAACAATAGACATTCTAATCTTTAACATCATATATTTCAATTGAATATTTGTCTGCTGGTCTTGTACATCAGCAATCAATAAGCCATTGCTTTGTGGTACATACTGTATGCCTGGAAACAAGCACATTCAACTAGTTGGAAAAGATGAGTTCAGACCTCTTCAACCAGCTTCAGACATTTGGATTTAAGAATAGTTGTTTCATTCAATGGTAAAAATAACAGGTAGTCAGATTGGGCCACACTGAGCAGGAGAATGACCCTTCCTGATACAGTATAACTCAATACAAAGAAACCAACGCCCTAAAACATATATTTATACTATGTAACAAACATCCATACGTCACTCATACACCAACCCACCTCTGCCTTCTTTCTTCAGCTTTCCTCATTTTATCTTTGATCTATTTTCTCTGTATCAACTGTTTACCCTGGGGAGTGAGTGGGGTGTGTTCAGTTATCACTATCTTGCAAAAATCATCCTGTTTTTGTGACACGTGCAGATATGTCTGTTAACCTATTCAGTAATGTTAACCTTTTTAGTGCCAGACTCGCATGTCGGAACGTTCCTAGGTTATGTCCAATGTCAATGTCCACGCACATAAATATTTCTAAATATATAAACCACAACTCTACTAATATATATATATATATATACACAACTCTATTTATATATATATATATATATATATACATACAGTAGATAGAGGCAACGTTTATTCTAACATTTGCCGTAAACTAGCCGGGTTACATTCTGGGTATGTGCTGGGTATGTGCTGGGTATGTTCTGGGCTAGTTTGAGGCACGTTTAAGGCATTTCTGCATTGACTAACGACCCATAGGATTAACACAGCAGGGGTCCCAGGCAGTCCAATTCAGTTTGAATGGGACTGCCAGGGACCCCCCGCTGTTAATCTGATGGGCCATTAATCAATGCAGAAATACTGGGGCTAGTTTAAGGAAAGTTTAAGGCATGTATTCAGAATGTACCTGGGTCTTTTGGGGAATTGCCACTGGTTTTTGTTAGAAGGTTAGAGGTTTAGCTGCCTCTACTGTATATATATATATATATATATATACATATACATATACATGGATGATATGTATACATATACATATATATATATATATATATATATATATATATATATATATATATATATATTAAAAAAAAAGTATAATTCTGTCCTCTGATCAACCAGATGTGGATATTCTGTTAAGAAAACACTGCAACCACCGTTGGGAAAAATAATACAAAATAAAGCGCAGAGAAGACATCACACTCTTACATTTTATGTAACCATTATTAATTTATCATAGAACACTTTAAACCAGATCTAAATTAAGGCAAACTAAACAACTTGACCAATACATCAAAACTATTCATTTCACTGTATACTATCATCTGACCATTTTGAGGATAAAAAAAAAGGGTATGCATAATTTAAGGAAAATAACACGACAGATGCTAAAATAATATATTCTATGCTATATTATAAATTGGTCACTGAAAACCACAAGAAAATATTTATAGTTAAATATGGAAGAAATTCTAACAGAGAATGACATAATTGTGAAGGGCAAATGTGCATCAGTCGTGCTGCATGTATCCACAGGCTTTACACAGTAAAAATATATTACAGGAAATCAGATACATTATGTGTATCTCAGAGGAATCGATACCAGTATTGCATCACTAGAGTCATTCATCAGTGATCCATCCAACAATCTACTGAAACTCTCAAGTGATAGAGTTTATATTAATTGCTGCTTCCAGGAATTCAAGGTTACTACAGTGAATCCTTTGTTGACCATAGATAGTTGGCATTTCATCACAGAAATCTGGACTGGATATAACCCATGAGAGGCATTTAAAGTAGTAGGTTTCCTTATTCATCAGGTCCCATCTATTAGGTTGCTAGCACCCGGTAGCAGAGGTTTGTGCTTTTAGAGATCGGCAAACGTGTTAAAATCAGGTCCGTTACTTACACCTGCAGCCCAGTCCCCCTGGTTTCCATTAAAAACCACCACTTCCACTTCTTGCTTGCCGATTCAGTGTCCCTTGTGCACACAAAGGAGCACACCTCCGATTCTAATAGCCGGATTACCTACTGTACAGGTGTGAGCAGTAGAGCTCAAAGTATGCTGCGGCGATGGTGCTACCCAGAAGCTGAGTCCAGTGGCTGGGACAAGCTAGCAGGCGGGTAGTCATGGTCGGAGTTGGCAGCAAGCAGGTTGCATTAGTCAGTAAAAGGCAGAGGTCAGGCATGGAGAGTGGCAAGCGAAGTGAGGTCTGAAAGAATCTAGCACACCGCAAGCAGAAAAGGCATGAAAAGGCAGCAAGCCAGTGCAACTGAAGAACCATAATAAACAGGCGCAGGAAGTGAAGGCCTTGTAAAGGCCTGACTGGGGCTAAAGGATAGGTGCCTGGTATTGGGTAATTAGCAGACATAGACAGTTCTCTGCAGAAACAGCAACAGGCAAAAGAGCAGACCGGGAGAACTTCAGGCTGGGAGCGAGACAAGGGTTTAATACCCGTCAGGGTCATCCCTGACACTTTGGCTTGTCAATATAGTAATTCTAGAAATCCATTTAGGAACTGTGGGCTGTTAGTCATTCTAATATACTTTGTATATTTCATTAGCATATCTCCGCGCATCCTGAGTGTACTCCTTTTTGAGCACAGGTGTCTCTCCATATGTTATTTGGAGAGCGGTTTTGGGAATGTACTAAAATAGATCTACTGTATCTCCCCCTTCCTCATTTCAGGATTCTGAATCTAAAAAATTAATTGTAAAAATTTGAATCCATCTGCAGATTTTCGGTGATAGAAAAAAACAACTAATCTGCCTTTTTGGGACTACTACGCGAATTAAAGGAACGTGAACATTCGCAGTGGATTCAAATAAAATTTAAAAAAATCCACCCATCTCTACTTTTTAGCTGCACATCACCGACAATGCTAAATAAGAATAAAATAATATTATTATTGCTGAACTCCAAAGCACCTTTGTTCTATGTTACCCTGATTAATATCCATTTAATAATGTACGCTAAACTATTTACATTCCTTTCTTATGTTGTAACAATTTGGCAATATATACATGAATGATTTCATTTTTCTGCATGTCAAAAATTCACGGAAACTGAATTCTCCATAAAGTGCTGATAAAATTAGTAGGAATGCCGACTGAGAAGACACTTATTGCATTCTCTGCCATATTTCCTTATTGATAGATATATTATTTGCTATAGATTAGATGTACATTGTTTTTTTTATTTTCTTAGCTCCCAAAATACCACTGCCATGAAGTCCTACTGACCCCCGGATGTACAACCTCGCATTCTGAGCTTTGAGGTTGAAGTTCCCCTTTATTTGTCGCTGTTTGATTCTAGCGATGGTGATCCGTGTTTGTGATCTCCCGGACTGTGAGCATTTGCACTGGGTGGGGGTAGAGGTGCTCGCATACCATAGTCCGGCCCACCCCTATATGTTATTTGATGCCAGCTCCAGGAGATAAAGGATACCATTTACCCAAACTCACTCAACTTCCCCAAGGGATTCCGCAGACCGGAAAGCTATTGCCACTTTTCATGTCCAACTCAACAATTCTATTAGTGTGTCCTAAACCCCGGAAATGAAGTAGGTTAATAGATATTCCCTCGGTATGTTTCCGTGTCATGCCAAGGATGGGGTGGTATGCTTTCATGTTTCATATGGGGCACATTCTCACCCTCATCAC
The DNA here is from genome assembly GCF_040206685.1 of Ascaphus truei. Taxonomy (NCBI): domain Eukaryota; kingdom Metazoa; phylum Chordata; class Amphibia; order Anura; family Ascaphidae; genus Ascaphus; species Ascaphus truei. Next base: position 57,689,281 of record NC_134483.1, on the reverse strand, counting down.
TTGCCAAGATACCATCTGGAGGCAGGTACTGCCCCATAGAGAGATGGGACCGGTGGTGGAAGATGTAATCCAGTTTGTTTGTTTTTTTCGGCCAGGTATTTAGGCCGGTGGGTGCTCTGTGGTACAGTAAACCCGAAATGTATTTGGCTGACTACCCGTTAAGTTGCCACTTCTGTGATGGATGGGAGTCAATATTTCACACCAATTTTTCTTCCATCAAACTGCATTCCCTCTTATTTACCATAAGGTACGTTGTCCTGCACTTCTGGCTGCATTTCTGTCCATATCTTGTAATTTACAGTGACCTGGGATTTTTGGCCCAGAGATCTCCTCGTAAGTCTGCTCCTGGTATTGGCCAAGCTCACTGTCTATATGTCCAAGAAGCCTTATCTGGTGGTTATGGTCCCTATGATAGCAAAGTTCACAGAGTTTGCCTCCCAGTGGGTGCTAGACAGGGTATTTTGCTCCCTTCGTTTTTTCAGTCATTTTCTCTGGTTTCTGTTTCTCCTTTTCTAGTTTGTTTAGAAGGACCAGTTGAATGGTAATTATTTAGAAAAATAATTTATACCTCACACAGCAGTTGGATTTCAAGGCCAATATTTAGATTACAATATAATTTAATGAATGAAGAACTTTTGTCCTCTAAAAAGGTATCATAAATTTACAACAAATCTGCATTTATCTATTTTAATTTTGTAACGCTCTACTCACCAAGAAACTCAGTACTCGAACCCATGTAGGAACTTAGGGAGGACATTCCTCCAATACAGCTATTAGAAATTGAGTACGGCTAGCAGAACCGACACAATTCTTTCTGGGCAATAATACTTTAGGGGTTTCATTTTCCACATGAAGAAACAGCAACTTAGGGACACCGTCCCTTTAAGGCAAAACAAAGCATAAACATAACAACCCAAATTAGGGAGACTAAACAAACATACAGGACCTGACTAATGGACTGGTTAGCTAGGCTAGTTTCCAGTTCAAAACAAGATTCTGAAGTATGAGTGAGCTCCTTACCTTGGAATTCTATTTGTACCAAATTAATACAGCATGAGCAGCAAGCTGCCTGCCTGAGCTCTCTTCTGCTCCCTCTCTCCTCCTGAGATAGACTGCTGCCTGCTGCCCCAGAAGTTTCCCCCCCTCATCCCCCCTCTCACCACCACCCCCTCTCGCCCCCCCCCTCTCTTGCCTTTTTTAAGCAGGTCAGTCTGGATGAATTCAATCTGCCTGTGGATTGCCTCCCACATACTGGAATGCATGCACATTGCAACCTCCTACTAACATAGACACCATCTATGACTCTGTCACACTAGTCGAAGTGATGACACTGGAATTATCTTCAAGCACCAGCTTTTCTAAGACAATAGGTTAATTTATAAATCTGGCTTTATGTTTATTGGTCTATGAAGTGACAATTGCCTTACATTGCGATTCATCTAAATCCTATGAAGTTTATCACTAATTTCTCCCTACCTAGGGAACACTGTTCCACTCAATATTCGTCAAGCACCTTCACTTTCCACATTCAAAGCACAGCTAAAAATTCCCCTCTTAAAAGAAACATCTCAGCTGCCTTTGACCTCCCTGAATGCACTTTTAATAATGCACTTTTAATCCTACTGTGACTGAGGGCCTCACAACATACCACTTAGATTGAAAACTATTTGGGGCTGGATCTCCCTTGGCCTTATGTTGTCATTTACCTTTTGTGCTTGTCCCCATTGTTTGTCATTTATTTACCTTGTATTGTCATTTTGTAAAGTGCTGCATACACTGTAGGAGATATATAAATACAATTATACATACAAGTTTCCAACTATTCTGTCATAGTTTTTATTTATGTTGCTGCATTAAATAATCAATATCAGATGTATCTGTGTGCACAGGTGTAACTCAATGCTTTTAAAGCAGCAGCCCAAGCTGCCGCCCTCCCCCCCCCTTTTATTATGTGCATCAATACAATCCATACAATGATAAGTAATTAGCTAGTTGCTGATTGATCAGTGAAGTTTCAGCTCGGGGGTTCATACAATTTCTATCAGTGCAGCAGAAGAGGACCAAAGATGCAAAGTTATGTGGGGAAGATCATGTGACCAGGCAGTCACTAGATACAATTGATGCACTGCTAGAGAGAGGGCAGGGCTCACAAAAGGGTTTGCCAGAGACTGTTCCAGTAGAGGAAAGTGGTATGTATGTATATTTTTATTTATATAGCACCAAAAGTGTACTCAGAGCTTCACAAAGAATGGGAGAAGGAGTGGCTCAGTGAGTAAAGACACTTACTGGCACGGTACAGATACCTCTACATATATATATATATATACTTGTTTGCTCACTGCTGGTAAATAGCTTGTTGTTCCAAGTCAGCGGGACTTGGGTGAGTTCAGTGGTGGTATCGCGAGAACTGAGCCTGCAGAGAGAATTCTGTGTGGACGCGCACTCCGGACGCAGGTTCAGCAATACACGTGGACGCGTACCTGCACTTACCCATGCTGCTTTGGCGTTCGTCTCCGACGGAGTAACGGTGACATCTTGCGAGTTTGCCTTGTCCTGCATGCTCATTTTGGTCTTGGATCTTGTGAGAGATCCACGTGTAATCTACGTGTCATCTAGTATTTTTATTAAAATTACCTTTACATATTACGCTATGGGAGCCGCCCTGTCTTCATTTGTTTTATATATATAAATATATAATATAATAAATATATATATATAAAACAAATGTGAATGTGCTCACAAGTGATATTCTTTATTGGCTATATGTTAACGGTGGAGGTTTTTTGTTGCCTTTTTCACCCACTGTGAGCAAGCAAAATTAACATGATTGATATACTGTAGAGAGTTTGGAAACTCCTTACTGTAGTAAGAGCTATAGAGCACAATAGATAGATGACACCAATGAAAACAATATAGTGAATATAACCTGGTAATATGATGTGCTAAGTTGCATTAGAAGACTTTTTTTAAATGATCTCATGTAAAATTGTGTCCACGAGTTAGGTAAACAGGATCATACGGTGTTATCGGTGTTGTATTGAGACTTGCTTTGTTCGCAGCGGTGAGGTTTAGCTGATGATGTGATAATATTATGGCCGGGTGATTGAAATTGGAGTTGTTTGAAAAGAAACTAGAAAATGACGTGGGATTTTACGGGACAAAGGTTGAGATTACATACCCCTTGGGCTTTCTTTTAAATAGAGCATTTATTTATTGACAGTTTGACAAATGTTCCCAGTATAATGGAGAGATATCTGAGAAAATCTAACTAATTGATAGAATGAGATACAATATAGTCATTGCTCCCTGGATACCATAAAAACACTCCCAAAAATAGTAGAAATTGATTGTGTTGGAATTCTTCCTAAAGTGATGCCCTTTCGTTACAGGTTGCAACCACAACATATTTGTTTTTGCCAGGTGCGGTTAGAAATATCATGCTTTTTTGGCAGACCTACATCAGGAAAACAATTAAGATTGAAAAAAAAAAAAATCAAGGTAGCATTAGAGATAAGGTAATTGTGAGTTGAACTTCCCCCTCCTATCTTCTGTACCTAAACTGTGCAGTAAATATTGTTCTTTTAAAATCAAAGAATAGCAACCATCGCATCTGCTGCTGAATCGTTTCTTTACATAATAAGTTATTTGTATATAGTATTGGCAGTGTACAGTATGCGTGCGCTGTAAATAGTAAGCAAAGGAGGTTGGGTAGCCGTGTAGATCCTTTCTTCCATGTAGTAACGAAGGGGGGAGAGGGAGTAGGTGGTATGATACATTTGTAGCCCTGTTTCCCCGTGTCTAAGGGAACTACGTGTGCTGGATACCTGTCTGGCGTACAGGAGGCCAGATCCTCCTCCACTGGGAGGAGCCTGGGGTGGTCGCGTTCTGTCTGGAGACAGCACCTCCACCTGGGGGGGGGATCCTAGTGCAGTGTGTCCCTATAAAGTGTCTCTAGTTGCCTTTGGTCTGGTCCAGGACAGCAGGCCGCACATCGCGTGCATCCGTTATTGGTGCCTTAACTCAATCTCTGTCACTACAAGGCTAAGGGGAGAGTCCCTATCTGGGGCCTTCCCTATAGCAGCCACAAACTAAGGTGAGTGGGGCCTAGCTGGGATCTATGGGGGTATCTGGAATAATCCATGGATGCACTGCTCCCCGAACACTACCTTACCACTTGCTGTCCCTGCTCCGACTGGCGTGGTGCTCCTAGCGCACCAAATGTATCTATCTTGGTCCTCGCTATGCCTGCAGTCCTATTGACTGTGCTGCCCCCACGTTGTGCATGCCCTGAAGCATGCTGGGACTCGTAGTCCCTTGTGGAGCCGATCTCTAATGGCCGCCGCACTGTGCTCCCATTGCGAATACGCAACCCGACCAAGATGGCAGTGCCCTGTACCGGCGTCCTGCTTCGGAGCTCCGGCGCTCCGGCTAACAACTCGCAGACCTCCCACAGCGCTACCGGTATATAGCCCGCATCGGAGGTAAGGGGGGCAAGGGGGACCTGGCTACATCTTTTATTGAATCAACAAGTAGTTGATACAGTATGTTACAAGATTTCCAACCTCTCAGGGTCCATCACTGGGTATGGCAGAAATAAGATAAAAAATCTATCTACATGTAAACCCACTATAACTATTTTAATCTCTGGTTAATACGCCAGTTCCCGGAAACATTCTTTATATAGATAACCAGACGTTAAAATATCTATATTTAGATAGATGTGTTAACATCACAGTCTTGTCCCACTCCACTTCCATCTCGCGTCTCCTTCCTGTCTAGGCTGCTTTTTCATTTCAAAGAGACTAGCCTTCTATGTCTCTACCGTTAATTTTCACACTAGGCCACCTTTTTCCACCTTATCTTATTTGCCACATCCTCTCAACATCCATTGTAACCAAATATCCCTCTTACATACACTGTATAGCATATTTTTATTTCTATAAATAGTAGAAATCTCTGCTTAAAGAGCTTTTCAGTTAATTAGAAAAAACAAAACAAAGAACAGCGCACTTATCAACCTGGATGCGAACCATTGTGGTTCATGTTAGTATCCTGTTTATTTCACATCATTTTGAGCACTCCCGCATTGACGCCGGTACGGTGACGTCATCATCGCCCGACGGCACTCAGCGTGGTGCCGCGTATCAGACGCCAGACGCCGTCCCACGAGGCTGTGAGTGCAGCTGCTACTACTCCTTGTCTAACGGAGCATTAGACACGATTATTTGGACTCTGGGGATGAGCACACTAGACTCTCTGGGCACATTTTCCAACTGACGGGGACCCCACAGTCCTTCTGGCTGCAGACTCTTGATGAGGACAAGGGTACCCATCGTTTCTGTTCCTGTGTGTTCCAGTGTCCACGAGTGGTAACAGCCAATATTGTCACATTCTGTGCCTGTTTTTCAGTTGATTGATGTACGCAGAACCGTGAATCATATATATCATAAAACTGTATTTTACATTTTTCACGATGAGCGCTGTGCGCTGTTCTTTGTTTTGTTTTTTTTCTAGTTACCCAGGGTTCTGGGCTACCCTATTTACAGCAGCAGACGCTCCTTTATTCATATGAAGGGTGAAAATCATCAAGAAGCGCAAATCATGTGGAAAATAAAGAAAGACAACAAACTTATGGTGCAGTATTGTGTGAACTTTGTGTGATAAATGGCTTTGGTTAGGTGCTCAGAATACTCACAAACGTGAGAAGTATGCAGGCATATAAAGGTATCTTTAACCCATGGGATGAGGCCAAATGGTAGGATAGGAACCGCACTGCTAATCAGGTATACTGTAGCGCTCTGGTACACTTGCGGCCCCTTAGAAATAAAATGAACCGGACATAGTGCAGACTGTACATAGAATATTTATAAAAACAAGCAAAATCCAATCAACTCACATGGTGATGGAAAGAAACAAGCGTGTAGATCACAAAGTGGATCTCTGCAAGACCGGGAGAGTGGTATCTCTGCTTTTCCTCTGTTCAGCTATGCGTGTCACGGATGCGTCTCACCGAGAACCGGAAGTGACGTCATCCGCTCTCAGACGCTCCGGTTTCGTCACCCTGATTAGCAGTGCGGTTCCTATCCTACCATTTGGCCTCATCCCATGGGTTAAAGATACCTTTATATGCCTGCATACTTCTCACGTTTGTGAGTATTCTGAGCACCTAACCAAAGCCATTTATCACACAAAGTTCACACAATACTGCACCATAAGTTTGTTGTCTTTCTTTATTTTCCACATGATTTGCGCTTCTTGATGATTTTCACCCTTCACTTGTCTACGAGGATTGAAAGAGCAGTCCTGCATCAAGTCACAGCAGCATTGAATACACGTGGTTGTATAAGTATCACTGTTTATTTTCTTATTTATTATAACACTGTGGGTTTATTTGATGTTGATTTAAACCTTATACACTGAGCGCCACATTTTGATAAGTTTATACACAATTTGCTCCTTTATTCATAGACTGGTAACACAGTTATCATTTATGTCACTCACATGGGTATTTAGTGGTTGTATTTAATCACTATAATTTCACAATTGTTAGTTCATTTTAGCTGCGCACTTGTCTTGTTATTTTCTTTTCAGTTAATGTTTGGTGCTTGAGACCTTTTGCCCCCAAAAGGGGGCTTGCTGCAAAATGTCGACTTTTTGCTATAAATCGGAGAATAAGGTGTTGTTAGCTTAAACAGAAACTGACGCCTTGGGAGAGGTGTGCTACACCCATGCTCGGCATAAGATGATTATATTTCAAACAGGTAACATACCTAGAGAGGCAGCGTAACAACTCTGAGACACACTCACGATCACTAGCATCCATCCCAACCCCCTCTTCCCCCCCCACCCCCCCTCTTCCTCTTGGATCAATGTTTGTCTACCGGTTTGTCCGTCCGTATGGTTGATTGTTTGTCGGTCTTCACGTTTGTTTGTCTACCCATGTAGTTGTCTACCTGTTTATGTATACGTCGTCTGGATGAGTCGTGTGTCAGCCGACTAGTCGGTCGGGCGGTTAATGATTCGGTGACTGAGCTTTTACACCTGGTCCCCCCCGATTAGAAGGGGGGTTTGTCACCATAATATGGACCCCGGAAAGCGAGCCGTGTCTCGATACCCCTTTAGGCCCACCAGTCTGACCACAGATTAAAGTTCTATTCCATTGATATTAGTAACGTTATACTTCCAGATACACTGAGAATCACCATGACATAATGTATTTTGTAATGTATTGTATTGTATAATATTATAAAATTATAAACTAATAAAATTTAAGTTACAAAAAAACCCCAGAAACTGACGAGTTACCGACTTATTCTCCAAGATAATACTAAGGAAAAATAACGAACATTCTTGACCTCATTGGCGTTTCGTAACGTCATGTTATTTGTGGATACCATCACGTTATCTTGAAATAATGTGATGTTACTTAAGTCTTCACTTACTCCCATGAAATATGACTTGGAGGGGAGTATATTAAGGCTGCAGGTGGCCCTGGGAATGGTGTTAGGCTCCCGGGGGGGAGGAAAGTGGGTGTTACCAACTAGTTTGTGATTGGTAAGCAATGTCTTAGTAGCCTACTTGGTATGCGAGAGAGGAGCAGGTAATCTCGTGTTAGCTAAATATATTCACCTCTTTGTATTCCTAAATGGCTAGCTGGTCACTTAGGCCGCGCTTATAGTGTTGGCGACAGCGACGCGACGTTGCGTCAAAACAAGTGTATTGACGCCGTCGTGTGCGCTTATAGTAGGAGCGATATGACGGCGTGACGACTTGGTCGCGATCACTGGAATTTGATTTTTTCCAGCGACCGCAGCGTGATGTCAGCGTCGCTGTCGCCGGCACTATAAGCGCGGCCTTAGGCTTCTAAGTAGTTAATATACTGAGCTTTATTAACTTTAATCATCTAGTCTTATTCTTACTCTTTTCCTAGCCATTTTCCAGAGTCTAAATGGGAATAACACCGGGTTTAGGTTTGAGTTAAATAACATACTGTTATTTCCTGTTGTTGAGCTTATCAGATCTTAGTGAATAAGAGATGAGTATCGTTAAGCCTCATTAACATCTCGTAAAGAGTAACAACTGTTAAACATACCCCTCCTGTTGTAATAGGAGTAAATCCTGGTTAATGTCATGTTACAGGAATGGGCTTTGGTGAATACAGGTTTATGATTAATGGCCATTAAATTAGGTTGACATAACGTTAATGAGGACATCTTTGCTATCAACAGGAATGCAATGACCTAGCACAGTATACGAGTTTTGTGGATTTGTGCTCCTTAAGAGGTGGATGAGGAGCTTAGGATGAGTGAACTTCATAAGTATCTCTGCTCGTTTAAGTGTGCAAGAGTAATTTTATAAATTGGTGCCTGAGGCACAGGGAAATGAAGTGACTTGTCTAAAGGACTGGCACAGATTGAAACCAGATTCTGCCACATCAAAGCCTTGTTAATCTACTAGCACCATTTAGTCTTCCTGTTGTGTGAGCATATGCTTTAATAGAGGGGGTCATTTATTTTCTAAGATATGCAGAGGTACGGTATGTGAGTCAGCAAGCTTCCGCGCTTGATAGCTATGTACTTATGTTAATTTTATGCCCCCGATTTCCACCCCCACTGTACTGCGCCATTATACACACCTCATATATAAACAGAAACAAACAATTCAAGTTCCAGAATTGTGACTGCATCTAGCTCAACCTGTCAGCTTACTCTCTATCAGGGGTAGCCAACTCCAGTCCTCAAGGGCCACCAATAGGTCAGGTTTTAAGGATATCCCTGATTCAGCACAGGTGACTCAATCAGTGACTGAGCCACCTACGCTGAAGCAGGGTTATCCTTAAAACCTGACCTGTTTGGTGGCCCTTGAGAACTGGAGTTGGCCACCGCTGCGCTATACCTTTCCTTTTCTAAGCGAGAGACCACTACTCGTCCAAACTCATATTGGGTTCATTGGGACCATCCACTAATTCACATTAGCTATTTATAGTTGTGGAAAAAATACGTTGGTCAGGGATGCAATTTCTGTTTATTTGTATGTGTGTGTATATATATATATATATATATATATATATATATATATATATATATATATAAATATTTTTTTTATTATATGTTGTTTATGTAGCCCTGGTCTCCAGCGGCTCCTAGAGACCCCCCTCCTTTCGAGCGGTTGCGGGTGCCGCCGGAGCCTGTGACGGACCCGACGGCTGCTTCCAAAGGTGGGGGCCGGAGCAGGGAGCAGCGCTACCTTCGATATGCGGCCGGTTGCCGGGGACGCGATCGGGCCGTTGCTAGGGCCGCTGTCGTGTCGCGAGGGTCCCGGCGGCTCGGGGTGAAGGAAGCCGCCATTGCGGGTTGCGTTGCACATGCGCAGGGGCTAGGAGCGCCGGGAGGCCCACAGATAGCTCGCGCATGCGCAGATAGGAGCCCGCGAAACCCTAGCCTACCAGGGAAGGCTCTGAGCAGGGACTACGGGTCCCATGAGCCTCTGCACACCCCACGTGACGCCAGGGAGCCAATAAGGCCTAGGATCTCCCTAGAGGGAGAGATAGGATACATTTCGCGCACTGAGCCCACACTAGTCAGTTGGAGCTGGGAGCAGGAAGGGGAAGGAAGGGTGTAGGGAGCGAATGAAGCTCCTGCGCCAAGTAAGGTCCCCCATATCCCAGGTAGGCCCCAACTCCCCACCAGGCTAGTGGGTAATTGATAAGGGACGGCCCCAGGTTAGGGACTCTGCCCTTAGTTGTGTGTGTGCTGTCTTGTCAGAGTCACGGCTGTCAGTGCTGTGAGGTCTGACAAGAAGGCACAGTGTTTGTGCAGCACGTTTGCTGCACGCACCCAGCAGGTTGCAGTGCGTTACTGCAGGCGCTGGGAGTACCAGGTAGTTAGAGTCAGGACCGGGAAGAGCTAGGGGAACGGAGTAGGCCAGTAACCCCTTAGGTCCCAGATAGGTCCTCACTCCCCAATTTGTGGTGCTATAGGGACAGGCCCTAGGTTAGGGACCCTGTCACAGTAGCGCTAGTGTTAGATAGGGACTCGGCAGACGCTGCGCATCTGTGCAGCGAGTTTGGCGTAGGTCGTCATTGCGGCTGCAGCAGTCATCCGGGTGGGATCGTCCTGGATGGTGGTTCCGGTGTTTTCGGTCGCCGGATCCTTTGTGAAGCCAGTTGCAGATCCGAGCACGGGAGTGCTCGGCAGGTACTCTAAATCTACAAGTGCACCAACGGGCCCCTTAGTTCATTATTTAGTGACTGCGCAGTCACACATATCCTCTCTCGGTAGGAGTGCGGGACATTGTGTGGGGATTGTTGGACACGGGGTGGGATCACCCGGTGTTGGGGGAAGCGTCCTGCGCGACGCCTTAGTTAGTGTCTCCTCTAGAGAGGGACACCTGTTATTTTGTTGATGGTATATGTGTCTTATGTTCCCATGTAAAAGGTATTGGTTATCATACACACTGTGTGCTAGCATTTGTATGTGTCTTGCGAGGAACAATTCCTGCTCTGCTGGGAACCATCGCAGGTGGAGGCGCTGCACCGAATGCAGGGTTACTCTTAATATAATTGCCCTAGGTTCCCTGTGGTGGAAGCTCAGCCCTTCTGTGAGCCTAACAGGTAAAGCACCACACCTGGTAACACTGTATGCTCTCCGCACTCACACTATATATACGATTGGGGGGGTGGGGGGGATACCCGTTACATTTATATTTGTAACATTGCTTAAATAAATTTTGTTTTGTGTGTTTGTGTGTAAAATAATATTGACATTGCTGGAGGGCTTCACAATGAAGCATTAAATAGTGAAAAGGGAAATGAAAGGTGATCTGTATACATTTATTTTTTTCCACTGGCTGTATAGAATAAAAGCATAATAGGGCAGGAGAAAAAGCGTAATCCTATACTGGTTGGCTTAAAAAAAAAATCCCACACTTCTTGACACTGATTAACCTAATTCCATTAAATAGGTCATAAGATGCTAATCAGTTGTTTATCTACTGGCTATAGGGCCTGCAATACTGTATACCTGTTATATATGTAGATCTGTTTGAGCTCTTCCCTTCATTCTGATGCCCACTTACTTAGCCATTTAATTAAGTTGATACGATCTTTACATTTCTTTGATTTATTTATGCAGGAATAGTGCAGGTAATATATACTATAGAAACAAATGTATAATATTAGCGATTAAAACGTTCTTTTGTTTTCAGTAGCTGTTCATGTTAAAAGCACAAATCTGAATTTAGAACAAAATCTCACGTGTTAAAAATGCAGCATTTCTCCCAGGTTTGTTACACAAAGGCTTTCGTGTTTACTTCTACACCTCGAGATTTTTATTTGAAATCTAGATATTTTCCTTTTGTCTATATTGTTTTCATTGCAATGACTCATTAAAAAAAAAAAATCACGCATTATTTCTATAGATCTTTTCTGTGTACAATGAAATAGAATAGCAAGAAAAAATAGCAAGAGAACTGTCAAAGGAGCAGATCAGATAACATGTGACAGATCTGAGACGTCAGAATAGTTAGGGTATTAGATTACACTGCAGTTTGTAAGATAACAGGAAAGTACTATGCGGGAGATTAAAATTCACTAAGCCTCATGGAGCTAACTGGACTGGAGCATTCAAGTAGCTGTTAATTAGTTTCTAGCTAAAGCTGTGTTTCCCAAGCTGGGGCCCTGAGGGATACGAGGTGCATGCCCACGGGGAGATGTAGAAGGAGTTAGATATACTTACAGTACAAACAGAAAGAATAAACAGGTAAAATATTCCACCCAGTAAAAATAATCTTTTTTTTTCTTTCATATTGGATTTCTGAAAGACCTAAACCCAAAATCGTAAGCGAATGGGTATCCCCAAGGTGAATCACAGGATCCAAAGATGGCGGGCGCACCACTCCACTCCTTTCAAAATGGTGTTTGGTGCTCTTGCAGGAAAGCGAGAATCCCAGAGGGAATCATCTCCATAGACTTCAATAGGGAACAGTATCCTGTCAAACTCATTGATGAAAAGTGAAAAAGACATTTAAAGTCTTTTTAATGAAGCCCAAAGATGGAATTTCCCGAAACGTTGTGCATTATGGCTGCATCATTAAAAATGCTTTAAATATCTACTTGACTTTTGTTACTGACTTTTTAAGTGCCACTGGATACTGTTTTCTATTGAAGTCCCAAAAGTGAAACATTGCTTTTAGGGGGGGAGGGGCAGCTGTATAAAGATAGGGTACCACTGAGCTAAAGGCAGACTGGAAATCCATCACTGCCTGCTGTCCTGACGGAATACATCTTCGTCATTTAACTTTCAGTAGACTTCCTATGAGTATGTGAGTGCTGAAAGGGTGTTTCATCTACAGTATTTTAAAGATGTAAATAACACCTGAGTTAGAATATCACGGCTTTTATCACTGCACAATTAATGCACTATTTGGTATGTGAAAGACTACCATTTTAGCTATAGTATGCAGTATCTTTGCAAGGTGAAAAGGTGCAAGATTCAAAATGTAATAATCACGGAAATCAAAGAAGCACTACAATCTATAAAACCATGTTTGTAATAACATCTAAAGACTCCTTACATTTTGTTCACAGTGCAGCATCTTCTTTATATATATATACAGCTCAACCCCCTTATAACGCTGTGCTTGGGGTCCAAAGAATCACATCGCGCTATAAGCGGATCGCGTTATAAATAATGTACAATTGTATTTAAGACACCAATAATCGTGTGGTAAAGTATTCATAAATAAGAAAATTGGGAGTCACGCTTGCATCGCGTTATAACAGTGTTTGTTACACATGTTAGGATTGTGCTGCATACCCCACTGGCTTTAGGACTTTGCTTTAATACATCTCCACAGTTACTCGTGTGTCTCCACAGCATTGTGTTTTGCCTTGTTGAGCATACTAGGGAATTCTTTCCCTCACTCCAAGTGTAGTGGTTCATTACATTGAGTAACAACGGTCTTAGTCCTGTTTACAGTGCCTTCTGAGGGTCATTTGTATAGTCACTTTCCTATGCTTCAGACTCATGTTGTCTGTGATTTCTCATATGAGATACCGTGTCTTATGTATTTGTTGTGTGAGATAGCTATTGCTATGGTTTACGTACAGGGGATTCATGCCTTATTTTAAATATTCTTTGCTATCTTTTAACTTGTTTTGTGACTGTTAATTAATAAAATTGTATTTTGCTACCTCCTATGGTATACCGGAGTGCTATAATTTTGGGTTACTTTTCCTCTCTTTTCTTACATACTTATTGGCCCTTGTAGCACCACTGACATACTACGTAGTACATATTCATGCTGTCAGTTTATTGGTTGCCTATATATAGTCGTGTGGATGCGGGGTTCGCTCTCTCTCTCATAATACAGGCATACCCCGGTTTAAGGACACTCACTTTAAGTACACTCGCGAGTAAGTACATATCGCCCAATGGCAAACGGCAGTTCACGCATGCGCCTTTCAGGACGTCCTGAACAGCAATACTACCTGTACCGAAGCTGTGCGCAAGCGGGGAGACTATAGAGCTTGTTACAAATGCGTTATTTACATCAGTTATGCACGTATATGACGATTGCAGTACAGTACAGTACAGTACATGCATCGATAAGTGGAAAAAAGGTAGTGCGTCACTTTAAGTACATTTTTGCTTTACATACATGCTCCGGTCCCATTGCGTACGTTAATGCGGGGTATGCCTGTATATATATACATATATATATATATATATATATATATATATATATATATATATATATACAGTGGTTGACAAATCACCAAAAAATCTACTCGCCACACAAAAAAATCTACTCGCCACCTAGTACCAAACGTGTGCTGCTTGGGCCAATATTTACTCGCCCGGGGGTTAAATCCACTCGCCCGGGGCGAGCAAATGTATAGGTTTGTCGAACACTGTATAATATATATATATACATATAGATACATACTAATTTGCATGTCATTACCCAGAATCTCTGGCTGCAGTGTAAGCATTGTATGCTAAAACTGCGGCCACGCTAGCGCTGAGCGCGCGGTGCTTGCCGAGTTTAGTTTCTGCAATTCAAATTATCCCGTCCCCGCTCACGAGGCTTGGCACTTGGGGAGACCAAAAAAAGTGAGTTTGACACGCGCTCAACAAGCCCTCAATGCCCCCACGCGCACGCTTGTAAAATAGTCAGGACACCTGGCGCTCATACTTGGCGAGCTGGTGACGTCACCACTCTTCAAGCATGAGCGCGGTCAGCGCCAGCGGGGACACAGCCTTAGATATAACAGGGAAAAGCAGGGTTACAGCCCTTTCTGAGATGTGAATATGCTCACAAGTGGTATTTGTATTTGATATATATATATATATATATATATATATATATATATATATATATATATATATATATATGTGTGTGTAAGGGAACTTCACCAAAGCTATACTGTACCAATAATTAAATTTTTAGTAACTTTTTTCATAATCAGGTAATATAAATGATATCAGCACTGAAGAAGTGCAAGTAATTTACCTGGAAACCCCCCCCCCCAACAATTGAACAGTAAAGGATAATGTGCAATGTTTTGTGGTTAAGGGCATACAGCCAAAGTACTGTACTATACAAAGTTATGAGCTGTCAGCTAACTCAAACTATGCATTTTCTGATTGTCTCTATTTTTATAGGCGCTAATGTGTCTTCATGAGATATTCCCAGCAGTGCAAGCTGCTGAAACAGCAGTTCAACGAAATCCACGGTTTGTAGAAGCCTGGCAGACTTTAGGGCGTGCACAGCTTGGATTAGGCGAGATTACAATGGTAAGTAGGTGATTTTCATTTTCTTGCCCAGAATATTAAAGAAAAACTTAAACCTAAAAATAATGTACAGTATGCTATGACCAATTTCACCGACTTGAGGGCCTTATTCTGTAAGCTGCAATAGAGCCTCTATCGCACGGAAAGCCCTATTGAAGTCAATGGGACTTTCGATGCGGCGCTATCGCAGTTGACAGAAAAAGGCCGTAAAGCTGGAATTCACTAAACTCCAATCGGGCTTATCTGAGCTTGATCTGGCGTTAACTGCTTCATTGAACTGCATTTAACGCAGAATCACGTTCCAATATCCCTGATCAGCGCTTAGTGAATCTTCCCTTAAGGCCATATTGACTCAGTGGTGCTAAGCCATACATTAGTTTATGAGCTATTCTCTTGCCTTATGACTTGGCAAAACAGGAACATTTTTGTGAAGCCAAACTAATATACCAGTGGAAGTGCCCTCCCTTATTATACACTGCTCTGACAACATTTTTTTTACATTTAACAAAACAAGGCCACCAGTATGTACTTCCGTAATATACATGCATCTACCTAAGGAAAATCATTTTTATTGAGTTCTTTTATTCGACGACCATTAAGGTCTTTAATTTGTTTTGAGGAGCATTTTCGATTGCTTGCAGGAGTGGCTAAACCCCGCTGGCAATGAAAGAGTTAACAAGATTTTGCCTAGAGGGCGGTACTACAGTAGTGGAAATGTGTGTTACTGTTTATTTCAAATAGTGCTGTTATGGTCCGCATTAGCTTAACAGAAAGCAACGGTATTGGCCAATGTGTTTGTTCCCTACAACAGCGGTGCGCAAGGTGGAGGGTGCTCGATTCACTGCGGGGGGCGCGGGGTTTACAGAGGCCCCCGCACGCTTCCCGAAGGCATTTAAATTAAACCCGGGGGAGCTGCAGGGCCTCTGTAAACCTGACTTACCTTGATTCAGACACTCCTGGTGACGCGTCGTCATGGCAACGCATGCGTCAAATTACGCGGGGTCATGTGACGTCTCGTTGCCATGACAATGTGACATCATGACGCCAGGACGTCTGAATCAAGGTACAGTAGGGCGGGGCGAGGAGAGGGGGAAGGCCAGCAGGGGGGCACAGGGGAAAAGATTGCGCTCCCCTGCCTTACAAGACTAGTAGGAACTGCATAAAGAATGATGTCTGTTTAAGGATAGAAGTGCAATTCAGCCCCTCGCCATACAATGGAAGAACTGTTTTTGTTGCATTGAGATCAGATAGTGATCTTCCCCTAAAGTGGTGGAATACCAAAGAAGAATATGTTCATATTAAATACATGAATCCAATACAATATTGTTGATTTCAGCTCTGGAGACCTCCTGCTTTCTGAAATAGGTAACCTCTGTAGGTGCTGCCAATAGGAACCCTGGCCTGGTTCACAATATAGCGATTTAAAAGTCCTGCGTCCTGTGGGCCAATAGGAAGCTGCGATGTCGCCCCTTGTGTCTTGCTATTGGCCCACATGACAAAGGAGCTTTAAACTGCGGAGAGATACCGGCAGCACCTTGGGAGGTACGTCTTGGGAAGCAGGGGACCCCCGGAGCTGAGATCAACAGAGCGGCCCAGCTCTGGAGACCCCCTGCGTCAATATTATTTACATTTGAAAAAAACAGTATCGCCCGGAGTGCTCCTTTAATATCTTAAATATTGGTTATAACATTTATAAGCATAGCGTCAATGTGTTTTCATTGCGTAGGTACACAAAATGATTGAATCATCTTTATTCTGTCAAAAATCTAATATGCTGTGAAACAGGGTAACACATACAGTTGTTAACAATGCAGTAACGTCTATTCACTTAAATTAAACTGTCACCATATTGCAGTGATTCCCAACCACGGTTCCGTGGAACCCTGGGGCTCCTTGAAGCAGTCTCAGGGGTTCCTCCTATGGACCACAGACCCGCCTCCCCCTTGGGGTGGGGTTGTTTGGTATGTATTTTGTAGGGTGGATTGAGGGTGGGGTAAATGACGGAAGGTAGGGGTGAGTGAGAGAAGAGAGGGGGCAGGAGAGAGTGAGTGAGGAAAAGAGAGAGTAAGAGTGAGACGCAAGGGATAAATACATGGGAGTGGGGAGAGTTAGTGAGATGGATGGGAAAGAAATACATGGGTAGAGGGTGGAAAATAGAGGTGGCTCGTGAGGTGTGAAATGTTGTGACAGACCCCTGTCGAACCTAATATGTGTCAGCCAGATAGGGGTTCCCCGAGATTTTTTTAAATACTTCAAGGGTTCCTCCAAACAAAAAAGGTTGGAAATCACTGCCATATTGAGTAGACGGCAAAGATTCATGAGGAGTCCATCTCTGATTGGTGATGTAATTATAAACACGAGAGGATGAAGTTAATGGAAATTGATTATAAATTTTTCTGGATTTCTAAGAAGCAGAATCTAGAGATTAGTAACAAATCAGAATGCATTTCAGTCTCTTCCGGTATGATTAATCACATCACACAGATCCTAGAAGGCACATTCAGACTCCGGATGAAAGAACAAATATACAAAATATATATTTTTTCTCGATTTAGCATATCGTAGCTTTTGTCGCGAGGATACACATTTTCAACGTTTTGCGGCGATAGTTTAAAAAGTGTGTAGCCTTTCTGTAAGAGACAGCAACGTAATTAATGATAAGGTAATTAAATCAATAGATGAAAAGTGAGCCTATGTAATTCTCTTCACTTATTACGTTTCTGCATTCATTAGGCACTCGCTGTGCTAACACTAAATATTTCCTGTTCTACTCTATAGAGACATGTCTACAACTGTCACAGACAATGAATTGTGCCCCAGAACCCAGAATGACTGCCCACAGCAATCTAATAACTGGCAACAGTAGGCAGTAATAAAAAAGAAAGATGTAATATTTGATGTATTATTATAAAGCAGCACTGAAAACAGTGCTAATCTTTGGTACTAATGGCTTCACATTAATGCCAATTATATATATTCAACATTTATCTCCATGTACCCATTGTAAATGCAAAGAAAGAACACATATTGCTAATGATGATAAACAAATACTTTGGTTATTATGATTACAGATTACGATTTATTCCATAATTAATAAACATTATTGAAACAGTATAAAGCTGGGCGTATTATGCTGTTGCATTAGGTTTTATTTAATTGCCTTCAGCAGAAAAAAAGGTGTCATTTAGTCTTTGTTTAATATGCCTTAATAATACTGTACATGAGAAATTAAATTAGCACTTCAAAAAGTTCTTCAAGTTATAATTTATTTATATAATTTACTTTATGCTGTAGCATTCTAGATATACTGTATCTGCTTGAATTGTTAAAGCCACTTTTGGGCATGTATAAAATGGCAGCTGATTCCTTTATAATAAACAATGAATTTGTTGGCAAATGATTAAATGCTTATGTAACCCTCCTTACCTGGCTCCAAAGGAAGTCACATCAGACTGACTATACACATAGGCAGTGCTCAGTCTCCAAGGCCTTTGCAAGGTGCTGGGTAAGTGCAGGTTGGGCGTTGATGCTTGAACATAACAAGGATGGGCACCACGAACTTTTTATAAACAAAAAGCTGCTTTATTTGACAGCCGTCAATAACGCTTCACAGGTATTGACGTACTGAATACTTGACAGGAACTCGTGGCAAACAATATACTTTCAATACTTCATCCCCTGGTGCAGTAGTTCCCATTCAAGGGAGGCACTTGGCTTAGTGGCCCATTGCAGATGGTATGCTGGGGACCGCTTGCAGGGAAGCTATGATGTAGCTGGCGGATTCCAGGGTCCGATGTGCCCTGGGTGTAGAGGGTCTGTTTTTTTAAATATCTTAACTGGCAGCACAGTCCTTCTGTGCTCAAGATAACTGTTCCTGTGAGTCTCTTTCCGGCAACGCAGTCCCTCTGTGCTCAAGGGATCTTCTGCAGTTCAAACAGGAGGCTTTTCTACCTGTTTGATGAGCCAGGTGGAGACTGGTTAATTGTCTGTAGCTGCAATTAACTAGCTCCCTGCAGGACTCCTCAGACCAATACATGCTTTCTATTGAAGCCCTTTTAGACTGGGGTTAAGGCCATGTTACAACATCTCTTACTATATATATGAAACACACAAGCCTATTTACAGGACTCAGAGTGAGGACCCCCAGGCAGAACGCTGAAGAGTGAATAGTGAAGAACGCTGAAGAACCTGCTTCTAGAACATTGGGTGGGGCTATATATACCCTTTCCTCTCCCTATCATGACATCCTGGGTAGAAAAGGGAGTGGCAAACCCGGAGGGATCCCACCCAGTTAACCCCTTAAAACATTAACCCCTTTACAGAACTAGTAGTCCCCAAAGAGGGCGCTACACATATTATAATATTTCTGAGTAGAATGGCAAAAATAATAGAAACTCAACCAAGTTTTCGATATATTAATTACAGTGTTCTTTTACTTACAGAAATATTTTAGTTATTGCACCTAAATTTCAAATAGATGAAACGTATCAATCATGGGGAAACTTTGTTTTCAAACAATATCTGGTGACTGCCTCTAGGACCTTTAATTGTAAATCCTTATTTACTTTTTAATTTTGTATTTCGGACTAACTAATGGGGATGTGGCCGTCACTGCACACAGCCAATCACTCCCCGCCCCTGCCTGTTTCCCTGCCACCCCCATATGTCTGAGCTCTACTGAGCAGCGTCAGAGTAAAGTCTCTGTGTGTCTCCGTGTGTGCTTGTGTGTGTGTGTCTCTCTCTCTGTGTCTCTGTGGTGTGTGCGTGCGTGTGTTTTATCTCTGGGAACACCCCCTCCACCCCCCTCTTTTTCTGCTTCCCCTCTGCAAAAAGCTTTCAGTAATGCCTAAGTATTTATATATAAACATGTCTAAGTAAATATAATGTCTAAATATGTGTAGAAATGAAAAAACTATATGTAGAAACAGACTACTACTTTGTGACAAAGAGGATATATTTTTATTTTAATACACATTGCTTTTACAGTTATTATTACATAGTTACATAGTTACATGGTAGATGAGGTTGAAAAAAGACGTAGGTCCATCAAGTTCAACCTATGCTAAATTTAGACAACAGATACTTTATCCTATATCTATACTTACTTATTGATCCAGAGGAAGGCAAACAAAAAACCCCAGTGTCATATCATCCAATGATATCTCATAAGGGGAAAAATAAATTCCTTCCTGACTATAAGAATTGGCAATCGGATTAATCCCTGGATCAACATCCTTCCCATATATACTTATTTGGTATATCCCTGTATACTTTTCCCATCTAAAAAGATGTCCAACCTTTTTTTTAACAAATCTATTGTATCTGCCATCACAGTCTCCATGGGTAATGAATTCCACATTTTAACTGCCCTTACTGTAAAGAACCCTTTCCTTAGTTGCTGGTGAAATCTCCTTTCCTCCAACCTTAAGGGATGCCCCGAGTCCTTTGTACTGCCCGTGGGATGAATAGTTCTTTTGAAAGGTCCTTGTATTGTCCCCGAATATATTTATATATAGTTATCCTATCCCCCATTAGACGCCTCTTTTCTAATGTAAATAAACAGGAAATAATTAACAGGAAACCTCCCCATTAGTAGTGACGTTTATAAAGAAGATGCTATTGGCAGAATAATAAGCATCCATTTTTTTTCTGAGGCTGGTAATGGCTGTAGTAATAGAACGAGGTAGTAGAGAACAAAAAAGTTTAGACATACTGTAGGTCAGCGGTGCGCAAAGTGGGGCGCGCAAGATTATTCAGGGGGGGTTGCTGCAGTTGCAGAGGCCCCGCGCTCTTCCCACAAGCCGTTTAAATTAATGCCGGGGGATCGCGTGAGGCCTCTGCAACTTCACCTACCTTCTCATCGGCGCCATGGCAACGCGGCGGGGTCATGTGATGTCACGTTGGCATGGCAACGTGACGTCATGTGACCCGCACCATCATTTCATGCCGGGAGCCGGAGAGGAGGTAAGGGAGAGGGGGGGTGCGCGAGCAGGGAGGGAAGCAGGAGGGGGGGCGCGAGCAGGAAAGATTGTGCAGCGCTGCTGTAGGTGTCAAGCAACATGTTTCTACAATAAGTGACTAGTGTGTGTGTGTGTGTGTTATATGGGAGGGTTGTGTATTGGGGGAGTTATGTGTATTGGGGGAGTTGGTTATTATGTTTATTGTGGGAGGGGTTGTTGTGTATTGGAGGAGGGAGGGTTATGTGTATTGGGGAGATTGGGTGGTTATTTGGTGTATTGGAGGTGGGGAGGCTATTGATCATGGGGGTATGAGAGAGGTGGGTGTGATGGGGGAGGGTAGTTTTACCAATGGACACCGGATCCAAAGTGATTGAATAATCATTTGCGTCGTATGGAATAACTTGTTTATATATTTGAAGTCGTATGTGACAGAGAACCATGCACGATCCTGGCTAATTATGTCAATCTGTATATACTGATTATCCAAATGCAATTGTTATGCATTTGTCTGAAAGCTGCTTCCTTCTTCAGCAATTTTAGACAATAACTTGTAAAAAAACAAAAAACACTTCACCTTCATTGTAGCCTGAGTTAATTGTACAGATCTTTCATGGTGAAGGGATAATGATCCTCAGAATCTTCCAATAATGTACACTCCTAATATTTGTATCTTGTATGTTGTTAAAGGAAGATGTTAGATGCAACATGCAAGGTTTGGCACAATGCTGGCATTGCTATTCCCACTTCAAAGAACAATGAGAGCTTGGGATACAGTGGGCTCTGTATTTTTACGACAGGCTTTGACCTTGGAACTCCCTCGAGACGTGCAGCAGAACATTCCACATTTATCCAAGACATTTGCCTTGAAGTAATGTTTGTTTTGGGTGTGCTACTGTACACTTAAACTTTAAGAAGATAAAGCTACACCTTCCATTTACATTTATAGAACAACCACATTGTGTTAAAGTTGACTCCCCTGTGACTGACAGCTGTTGCGCAGTCTATGAATATGGATATTGTTTGACATAGCTTTGGGTTGATGCACTCATGGGATTATACCTGTACTTGTAAAAAAAAACTGCAAATAGAAATATCCTACAAGTAAATAAGTGCTAGTCACACGTGAAGAAGGGACATAGGTCTTAAAAGCTTATTTACAACTGTAGCTGTTGCGAGCGTCTCGAAGCCGCTGGCGGCTCACTGCACATCACAGTCGCTGCGTCTTTTAAGTTGGGAAAAGCTGCAACACGAGATCTCCTGCTGTGGCTGTTTACATCAATTCTGATGGCTTTGGAAACTTTACAGCCTTCTACATCTGTACATCTAAAAAGAAATGTTGGTCCATTAAAAAGTGTTACCAACGGCAATAAACTTAAATTCAATGGCAGAATATGAATTAAATGCAGACACAATAAGAATTATTTACTACCCGCTATTATATTTTTCATTATGAAAATATGCTTTTATAAAAAAAGAAACGTTCCTGATGTTGTCTGTAGATACAGTGATGTGCATGTATAAAGCAGATTATGGAAACAGCATGCACTTGTAGTCGGAAAAAGATCCTCTTTTCTGTCCCTCAGCGTACCTTTCACATATACAGAACAATAGTATATAGAACTCAAAGTCTCTGAGTTTCCCAGTAACAGATTATTTTTGTGCATAGAAAAACAAAACTATTGCGAGCAACTCCCCAACAAACTACACTGAGATCCAGCCCACCATGGGAAATGCAAAACCCCCTGAATGTACTGTATGTCTGTATATCTTTATTTATATACTGTGGCACCATCCATGTATATCGCGCTTCACAGCAGTAATACACGGGACATAATAATATAACACATAATGGGAAGAAGTGCTTCAGAAATAAAAGTAACAATAGAAAAGGAGTCCCTGCCCAGTTGAACTTACAATCTAAATGATAAATTAGGAGAATTTACAGATACAGTATATATAACAGTTGACTGTTCAGTTCAATCAGTGCGACAATATGTTTTTTAAACACAATATATTTAGGTTCTACAAACAAACACAAACAGAGCCCAGTGCTACATCCAATGGCAAAAATACACAGTGAAATACCTATATATCTCTTGAATAAAAGGGTCATTTAGTTTAACACTTTAGCCAAAGCATTGTAAGCCTGTGAGCCCGTCCAAGGCATGACCATAATTCACAGGTCCTAACACTGATTAAAATTCTTAATAACCTGTACAATACTAGGAAGAATGATCATAATTGATCTGTCATAATCAGCTGCATGGTTCTAAATCTGTTTGAAATTCTTATTTACCTGGACAATACCAGGAAGAATACTCTGTATTAGATCTGTCGCAATCAGCTGCATGCAAAGACCTGTGCATATGGAAAGTGGGATGGGACAAGCTTTAAACCTGGGAGGGAGGGGCCAACCTCCAAATCAGCTGTGACCAGCTGGACAAAGTTAACAAACACACAGATACCCAGTAAGCTCATTTAAGCAACAAAAGTTACCACAAAATATAATATTATATAATCAAAAAGGAGTGCTACTGGGCATGACGTTTATAGACATATATATATATATATATATATATAATATATATATATATTAAGTATATTTAGTATATATAGTAAGCTCATTTAATCCCCAAAAGTTACCACATATATATATATATATATATATATATATATATATATATATATATATATGTGGTAACTTTTGGGGATTAAATGAGCTTACTGGGTATCTGTGTGTTTGTTAACAATATATTTAGGGAAAGAATATATGCTAGGAATTGGTATTTTATTATAATTCTTGCATATGCTAAAGGTTAATTGTGTTTTATTTTTAAATGCTGGAAGTTTCAGCCTAAACCAGACACAGATCTATATACCCCCTTATTTATAGGTCAGATACAGGTTAATACTGTATAACAATCTGGTGTTAAAGCAGCAAAACATGACATTTAATGTTTGTTTGTTTTTTAAATAGATCAGTTCTGTAGTATTAGATAATAGTAACTGATTTGTTTTTTATTATTCAACTCTTAATGCCATTTTTAATGAGTTTTAATATACTGAGCATCCTTTGATTTCTATTACACACTTCACCAGCAGTGCAAGATATTTGCAACACTTTACTGTTTGTGATAATTTGTTGCCAATGTTCCCAGCAGCTTGAGCTGTAAACAACAACAATAGACAATATTACCTTAGTAATATCAGGATACATTGTAGCTGCTGAGTTACAGTACACTGACGGATCGATTGAAACTGAAAGGCGGCCATTATGTTAGGCACACAATCAGAATGATTACATATTTATAACAGGAGCACCAAACAGTTGCCAGCTTAGGTAAGAATGTAGAATTATACATTGTCACATGCTTTACATATAAAAATAAGAAAGAAAGAAAGGAGGAATGCAGTATCGCTGCATTAACTCCTGTTTACTGGAGTGGGAGTTAATGCCGGATGGGGTTTGTTAATCCATAACAGACTTCAATAATTAAAACCTATAAAGCCCTGAAAGAGAAAACACAATCTATAGCATATGCAAGAATTATAATTAAAAACAAAATCCCAGTATAATATTTTGATGGTTTCATGATCTGCCCAGTTTACATTGGATATATACTGTACTGTATATAACCTGCACGGTCAAAATCTGTTTTTCTTCTGACTACAGCAGGCCGTTTATTATCGGCATTTGCTCCTACAGTATACGGGGGTAATAGAGCTAGATCGAGCATTAACTGCTATTGACTTGAATTGTTCATTTAATTTCTTCATTACACCCCACTCAACTCAATCACCTGTTACTCCCCACGCTGCCCAATCACCTTTTACTCCCCACGCTCCCCAATCACCTGTTACTCCCCACGCTCCCCAATCACCTGTTACTCCCCACGCTCCCCAATCACCTGTTACTCCCCACGTACCCCAATCACCTGTTACTCCCCACGTACCCCAATCACCTGTTACTCCCCACGTACCACAATCACCTGTTACTCCCCACGTACCCCAATCACCTGTTACTCCCCACGTACCCCAATCACCTGTTACTCCCCACGCACCTCAATCACTTGGTGAAAGAGCGGGGGATGAAGTTTGAAGGTTGACAGAGAGGGGGGGTGGGGAGAGGAGGGGGGGGGAATAAAAAATAGAGGGAGTTGAGAGAGGGGAGGTTAAAAGGGGGGAGTGAGAGGAAGAGGAGGAGAGAAGGGATGGAGATAGTTGAGAAATTAGGTAGAGACAGAAGAGGGAGAGAAAGAGATATGAGATTGTAACAGGGGACTTATCCCTGTTCAGATAATGTGCCTCTAATCCAGCAGTGTGGTGGTTAACTGCTGGTAGTCAATTAACAAAACACCACCTGCCTGATTAGATGGCTTAGAAAGCCTGTCTTTTGAAACAGGAAGTGAGAACTCCTTAGCTGTGACTGAGAGCTGAACTTGGGACAGAGAGCAGAGATTGTCTTTGACTCTCACAACAGTCTTGAGCCCTGCCAGAAGAAACAGCAGAGCTGCTTACAAGACACAGGGAAAACTTCTAAACCTGTATGCTGACCAACCCTGGAGACAAGGGAGCAGAAGCAGGAACAGTGAAGATTTTCCCTCCAAACCACAAGGAACAGATAAGACTTTCATTCTTAAAAGACTGCTTATATCTGCTTATTGCATGCTATGTGTTTGGGTCTGCGAGAACTGTTGACTAAGGGAGATGTGAATTATTGCATAGTGTTTCACTAGAAATACTCCCAAGTGAATAGAAGCTTTGTTCACCCCCTGTGTTTGGATGAATTTCCTGATGAAAAGGAAAAGGCACAATAAAGCCTTATTATAATTTCACATTATAAACGACTCCAAGTGTGTACCTCTGTGAATGTCCGTCTACAGAGATATAAATTCTTTATTTGGTGTTTACTATTATCAGTCCCTGGCCACGTGTTTCATGAGCAGGACCAATAATAGTGAGTCCATGTGATGGGGAGCGGGGTGATGGGAAGGCCATAAAGAATAGTGCACAGTTCCTGCGTTTGCTAAAGCCGGTCCTGTAATATAACCTGTAAGGACTGCGCTCCTGCTGCTGGGTAATGCGGCAGCCCGCACCAGGGGGAATGTTATGTGTGCTTTTCTAAAAGTGTAAGTGTTTACCAATAAAGGGTTTGTGTCCCTGAAAATACCAGCAGCCAAGGAGAGGTCAGTTTGGTAAACCCAGTTACAATATGAACTAGCAGTTAGCAATCATATCAAATAATGCAGCGAAACAAAGTCGACTCTTAACTGGAGAGAAAAAGACAGAGGATTGTTTCTACATTTTTAATTTGTCTCAAATGCTGTTGTTTACATTGCTTTTCATTTCCGTGTTGGGTTAGCAGGTACATTATATCTGCTAAACCAACACGGTGATTTCCATTAAGTGTTGCATTGAGGATTAGGAGAACTGAGGCAATTTCCTTGGTGATGAGCTGTGAGGCCCCAGCAGAACTGTGAGGTGCTCCAGCTATTGAAACTGCTTCTATCATTATAAATACGATCAGGGGATTCACAAGAAGAGTGAAATGCAGGGGAGGCATACAAACTGACAGTATTTTGGGACCATCATTTAAGACAAGTACACATAACTATGTAATACTTTTTTTATGCATAGAGATCCTGACAGGAATTATACAACCTTTTGTCGGTGCAGCGCAGTTTTATTAAATTACTAGCTCGCAGTATAATAGATGGCAGTAAATGCATTTACTCAACTTCTGCAGTACTCGCCTGTTAGAATATTAAACTGTATCACTACCTGCAAATAATTGGCATTCGGAATATAGCTATTACAACTCTATACTCATACTAAATTGAGATCTAGTCAGGGTCCTACATTTAGTTTGAGACCATCAGGCAACTATAAGTGATATAGGAGGAGTTTAAGTTAACGATCCTATATGGATTCAAAAAAGGAATACAGTTCCTCCTCTAATGGTGAATCCTTTAAAGTTAAGGGGTTCATCAATTGCCTTACAGCTTTTGTTGTGTACTTATTAACCTGTAGTTGTGGCTTCCAGTATGTAGGTCGGACCACCCGCCCTTTGAGTACGAGGTTTCTCGAACATAGAAGAAACATTATTAACGAGGTCACCAACCACTTTGTTTCTAAACATTTTTTATTGGTCCACAATAAAAGCCCGGAAGGAGTTAAAATGAAGGGATTGGAATTTATTCCCCCGCTTGGTTTTGGCGGCGGATCGAATGAAACTTCTGTCCAGAAGGGAAAGTTACTGGATCTTGAAATTAAATTGTCTAGTACCACATGGTCTGAATGAGAATCTGGATATTAGTATGATTGTATAGCGGTCAGGTGGTTGTGTTTGCTTAGTGCAGGTTTTTATTTTAAAATTATTGTTAAAATATTTAAAACATTTAAATTGTTAAAATCCCATTATATATATATATTTTTTTTAAAGTTCTGTTAATCGGTTGGTATATTTATTTATTCCTCTGTCAATCTTCCCAATTATTATTTAATAATAATGTATTATTTCGTTTGTTATAATTCATTTATAAATGTATACAATTGTTTAATATAATATAACAATAGTAATATAATTCATTAATTTATTTCCATATAGCACAGTTATTCATCACGTTTATGTTCATTATATAATTTTCTGGTATCACATACACATTTATTAGTTAATTTACTATTTTATAGCGATTTTAGATTTAGATGACAATATGAACTGTCATTGAGGTTTTGTTTTACCTACTCTCTATCTGCAATGTATTATGTCCTATTATGGCAAACTCTTTTCTGCTGTGTTTCTTCCTATTAGCCAATGAGCTTGGACTATTTTGCCTATAAATGCAGTTTCCCACACAAAGTGCGTATAACTCTGATGAAGTCAGCTGTTAGCTGACGAAATGCGTAGGGCTATCTGCGCCACTACGCAGCCGTGACACGCATTGCCGGGCCGTGCATGAGACTCCCATAATGAGCACCTGATCTCTGGCTGCACTGTCATTCCCTCTCAATACAGATGCCAAATATTCTGCTGGTTTGTGTGCGATCATATGGACATATATGAAGACTTTTTCGCTCAAATTGGATGTGAGCATACTAAAGTTGATATCCGTGGGATCCCTGCTGTTGCTGCATACTCGTATCTACCGAGATCGTCCTCCAATTGAATGCGTAGCTTCCAGCCGGTTGCCGGTAACCGTGTATCCATTTCAATGCTTGTTTTTATTGTTTTTCAAGTGGGCATTTGTCGTCGTCCCCCCTTTTTTTTAATAAATTGTTAATTTTTTATGCTAATGCACTAGGGTGTGTGCGCTAACAGGGATACCTCGAGAGTTCATCGCACTCAAAGCTCTGTAGCCTATTCCCTCTCCTGATTGGCAACAGATTACATTTTTTACATTATCTAGCAAAAAACCAAGATGGCAATGTTATCTCATATTGACCAGATGTCCCGGTTTCTAAGTTACTGTCCCGGTGTCCTGACAAGCTTTCAGATGCCCAGGTTTTGATTGTAACGATCATCTCAAGCAGGAAACGGACCCCCAGGGCTGAGGTAGGAAGGTGAAAGAATCGACCTGAGCAAAGGGACAGAGTACTGATAGAGTGCAACGTAGGGCGAAGGTCAGGGCTGGCAGCAGAGTTGCATAGTCGTGTGGATGCAAAGGTCGAGGCAGGCTGAAATCAAAGGTTAGTCGAGGTACTTGCAAAGGTTGGGGCGCGCTGAAGACAAGGGTAGTCGAAGTACGTGAGCCGGATCTAGTAACGTGAGAGACAAAAATCATAAACGCATTGCAAGAAACTGGAACTTTGCTCGGCAACTTCCTGCTAACAGGGCAGTCCTCTTAAAGGAAGTTCCCAGAAGCAAAAATCGACAATCCAGCCACAGAAGGCGAGCAAGAGTAAAATCCCGGACCTGGATGTGAAAACTCGGAAAGGATTTTACCAAACCTCATAGTACCCCCCCCCCCCTCCAGAATCGATCTCCTTACTATTAACCCAGGCATGCCGGGAACCCACCGTAGAAACCTCGGATGAAGGAGGAAGTGTGGACATCACAAGCCTTCACCCAAGAATTCTCCTCTGGACCGTATCCCCTCCAAGATACTAGGTACTGGAGACTGCCTTGAGATCTACGGGAATCCAGAATCGACGAGTTACATACTCCTCTTGACCATCCACCAGAACCAGTCCTGGAAGGTTGGGAGCAGAAGATGAGTTGTTGCGGACCACCGCCTTTAGGAGAGACACATGGAAGCCCGGATGAATCTTTAGGTTATCTGGTGGCTCCAATTTAAACGCGACCGGATTTACTTGTTTCGCAATTTTTTGGGATCTATAAACCTGCGCCCGAGCTTCAGGGAAGGAATCTTCAGACAGATGTTCCTGGTAGATAGCCATACATGGTCTCCAACCTGGAACTGCGGAGCTGGCTGCCAACACTTATCCGCGTGATCATTTTGCTGAAAGGAGGCTTTAGTTACATCGGCATGAATCCCCTTCCAGAGAGACTGTAGCTCCTGGAATGTTTGCACCCCAAACATTAAAAGGTAGTATTTACTAAATGGCGATAGTCGTTACTGATCGTTAACTTAAACTACCATTAACGCCCACCTTCTACAGCTATTTAATGATTAACCCCAAAGTCTCTGAATATTTATATGCTTGACTGAACAAGTAATATATAACTTTTTGTAGTTTACTTAATGTTTATAAGATAGGAATAGCCCAATTAATATTACAAAAAAAAAAAAAAAAGCAGACCCTAGAAAATAAGTTAATGGATCCCAGGTGTTCTGTCACATGACATCATGGTTTTATTTTAACAGAGGAATGTGAAACGGACTATGACTGACATCCTAAGTATTTGAATGCAAGCAGTACTGACTTGATGTCATGTGTTTGCTACTCTGCTGTAGGCTTTCTTCATTGAACAGTCATAGTTATTGGAGTTAATGCCCAGATTTATGGAGGTGGGGGGAGGGGGATACATGGTGCTAATTACAAATGCTGTAAGTGCTTATTAAAGTGTGTTGGATAGACACACAACTCTAGTCATCCGTTACAGGTTTTTAGAGTTCTCCTAACCACATTAATCTGTGCTGAAGGAAAACCAGTTGTGAACTAAAGTATTACAAACTGTTCCTATTATTCTTGTGGTTATGGCATCACGGATATAATGCTTGTATACACAGACAAACATACTATAGATCTTTCAAACATTACATGCTTCATTAACAACGTCATTAAATATGGATACGGTATGCGACTGTCACGAATGGCATGTGAGCACGTTACTTGGGTACGTGACCAGGGTTAATACACGCAGCAATCCAGCTGATGCACTTATTTAGCCACCGGGGCCCTAAAATAGGTGATCTCTCGCTTCAATTCATCACAATATATATTCTACATTGCTGCCACCACCACAAATAGGGTTAAGTTTTACTTGCAGGGGTTTTTGGTCACTGTTTACTAGGACAAAATATGAATAACACACAAAAAATCTATTGTAGCAAAATGTGTTCGAAAAATGCAGCTACTCTTAAAAAAACATTTAAAAAAGTTTCATTAGTGCCCAAAGCAGAACTTATTAAATTTTTAGATTTAATATACAAAAGTAGTACAGTGCTTAGTTACAGAAAAATAATGTTACAAGAAGCATACAGTATAATATAGCTTTTTTTATAAAACAATTTTATATGACGGTTTTATAAAAATAATGGGATAAAACAAACAGAAATTCCTAACATACATTACCACATATTAGGCTTCTCAAAAGGTCTTGAGTTAGAAATATGAGAATTCATGTGTCATAACATTAACACTGCCTTCATTGAATACTTAAATTCATATCTCAAATGCATGGTTTATATTAAAAGAAATTTAAAAAAAACCTGCACTGGAGACTGAATAACCCCACCTTCTGGGTATATCCTGAATTCCCCCTCATCACTCTCTAATGATATTTTTAGGATTCTGGAGAGAAAATATATTTTTTTAAATTAAAAAAATCCTCATAACTTTCTATCACACCAGGAAGGATGCCACTTTTACCTTCACATTTGCATAGTTAAAATACATATGTGTACATCTTTATAGGGGTAACTATAATCTTTGAAGGTGAAATATGTATTTGATATGTAACATAGACCAACCTATCATATTTTATATCAATTTAACCAGTAGAGATTCATTGTCATGAATATGTTTTTCACCTCCTTGAGAATTCTATTGAATCCCAAATATCTCATATTTAGTAAACTGGCACAGACATGTGGACAGTCTTCCTGGCCACATCCTCTGGTGTTCCCCAGATCATTTGAGGAATTTCCTTTAATGTACATATAAGGGTTTGCTTATTTCCACGGCGAAAAAGTTGTTAATCTATGGTTTTAATCACCCCACAATTCCAGACCTTACTGTAGATAACCCCACTTCTGGACAAACACAGAAAAACAGTCCGGGATCACTGTGACCTGACTCCCATAAAACAATAAGACGTATCTTCCAACCTTTCCGCGTGTTGACTCGTTTTTATCGAGTGCAGAGAATGGCATTTTAGTGTTCTGTTTTTTAAACACCTGCAAATTGACACAGTACTGCACTGTACACATTACAATTCATTCATTTCTGCCACGGATACGCGAAGAATTGCACCCAAAGAAATCATAATCCATGAAATTCAAACAAATCAACCGCGGTAAACACAGGCGGGAATGCCGCGTGGAATACAGCAGAGCACATGAAAACGGCACTTCGAAATGTTCGAATAACGGCCGCTGCATCTCTATATAGGCATTGCATTTTTGATGATCCCTGCCTATTTCTTTCTCCCATTGGGGCTGAGGGACAGTTTGAGCAATATCACCTAACAAGTCATCTTAGAGATTGAATACACTATCATGTCTCCATCAGTAAAAAAAAAAAACAACACTGACTTACTTGAATTTCCATTGTTAATAATGTCGTTTAAATATTGTTCCTATAAGCCTGTTACATTTCCCTTTGTGGTGTGTTACCAATGTTTTAGACTTCCATTTGTATTCCCCAAGCTCTAACTCTGTGCTATCATTGACCTTCTCTTTTGTTCTCAGTGACCACCTTGTTTGCACATAGAATTGTGACCCCTGTCTGTCATCCTTTGAAAACTCTTTTTGTGCATTCTCCATCCCCATTTCTTGCCTTAGTTTCTGCCGCAGAAGTCGATCTTTAAGTAGGTTTGGGGTAATGGATCGTCGTGAGGCATTCTGGATCTTCACTTTGAGGACCAGAGTGCCTCACGGAATGAACATAGACTGGGATCTCACTCATTTTTTATGATCATTCACTATATATATTCTTTGTGATCATTTTTCATTCATTTTTTCATTTTTTATTCTTTATCCTTTATATCTTATTATTATTTTTCTTTTTGCACTTTTTTTTAGTGCGCTTCCATCATTCTTCTTTTGTACTATTAGATGAATAATATATACTGTAATTGGTTCTCTTATGTAGATAATTTGTTATTAAGAGTATATCATCTGTGGTTTGGCAGTCAGACTTTTTACAAATTTTTCTCTTGTATTTAATGATTCCTGTAGATTCAGTACTCTTTTTATCCTTAGGGATAGACAATTTCTGCTAAGACTCATGATTTAGTTCAGGAGTATGGCATATCTTGGTCTTACCCCTAATATACATATGTGTGTATATATATATATTGTGTAATGCATTTTTTGTGCAGTTTCTGTATGGGCAAGTATATGTGTGTCATAGATCTATTAATCATCTTACTAGCTAATTTATTAGCTTTTTTGTCTTATTTAGATTTGTAGCTTGTTGACACACATGTACTTTCCTGTTGTTTATAGGATGGAGGGTCTATTTATCCTCTTGGAACCTAATTTTGATATATGTTCTATGTGGTGGCTGTCACACATACGTATCTTAGAGAACTTACTCATATTATTCTTTGTTTATACCTTTTTGATTATGTGTTGACATCCCTTGCATTTTACATACATTTTATTTTTAGATATTCTTTTTCTCTTTTTTTCTTTTAATATTGGTCCTTCTTTGGTTCCTGAGGTGTGTAGTAGTACTGTTTATTTGTTTTTTTCATATTTAGAGTAGTCATTACTTTATTTAATGTTTTGTTATGTCTTTTTGTACTGTTATTATTAAAGTTATGCTATTCAATATGTTTTTTTCTCTAGCAGCCAATCCTGGTACCCAATGAACCTCTTCTGTTACGAGCGCGGCTCAGTTCTGAATCGCGCAGTAATAATGCGACTCGGTTTCGGGACGCATGTTGATGATGTCACGGGTAGCTAATTTTGGCGCGAAGCTCTCTCCGATAAATAGTAAGTCACTATGTCTCTCCCTACACCTTGAGAAAGTCCTAAGGGATGAAACGCGTTGGTGCATGGTCCTGTACTGTTGCCAAGCTGATCATTAAAGGCTAATATATTTTTTCCATGTCTGGAGTTGCCCTTATTTTTCTGCGTTCGTGGACGCTGTGAGCTGTGCTCCTCTTCTCTTTTACTTCTTGGGGTAATGGAGACAGTATAATTTTGGACAAGGTTTCCATGAAGTGTCCAGCAGGAACTAAAGTAGCAACTTTAAGTGTTTCCCCGCTTTTGTTCTGACATTAGATCACAAAATAATGATGGTTAGAAACCAGCAATCAGTCACTGGGTTAAATCATTAAGTGGAAGGGAGAAAAATATATTGTTAGCTGAATGCGTATCGATCTTAAACTTGACAGTGATAATCAATAAATGACTTCCACTGTGAGATTGAAAATGAAAAATTGTGTCCATTAAGTTCAGATTTGTAGTGAATTGTAATCAGATCTCTGGAAGAGCAATTTGTCTTGCGTTTATAACCGTAATATATTGTATATATGACGTAATGCTCTTTATTGCTAAAAACAACTCATCCAGTTTATATTTAAACTATTAAGTATATGCCACATATATATCAGGGAATCATGACCGGTGCATCAGGTTAATGTTCTTATTAGAGACGTGTTTTCCAATAAATGTAATTGTAATAGTAAATGATGGAGGAGATTGTTACCCACTATGTCCCATTCTTTTATCTGGATTATAATTTTGTCATCATTTTTTTCTCATCATTAGTGGGTCAATCGTCACATTCACAAATACACAAACTTGGTGACCTTAGCAAATGTGTACACTCCATTATTTGTGTCTGTTTATGGAATTTCCAGCTTGAACATTGAATAAAAACAATGTTTGACCATGTAGGGTTTTGTTGTAATTTCTACAAAGAGCTCACTTTGTGTTGGAACAAGGCTGCCTTAGTGTGTTTGTTTGTTTATTTATTTTACAGACCTTTGTGTGAAATGTATGTGGTCCAGATCTTTCTATTATCACTGAATATAGTAGTCATAATCTCCTCATACAGTAGCTTTCCAAAGAAACCATTCCTAAACAGCAGAATTTCCTCTTATGGTGTTCAGGCGCGTATTTAGGCATACGACTACTAGGTCTGGGGCAGCAAATTTCAGGGTGAAAGGTTGGGTCTGACAAATTTCAGGAAGGGAAGTAAATTTCAGTGGGCCGGTGGTCCCCCCTCCCCCCCCCTTTTCCCTTTACCACACTTATACCCTCCCTGCCAATAGTCAAGGGATCTAGTGGCTATATCCATACGGTTTATGTAGAAATATCACTACATTTTTGGGTGGGGATTTTTATCTGCAGTGAGACTATTTAGGGTTACAGTATACGTTAGTGGATTTTATCCAACAATATGTATTATGCCTTTTGTCGCCCTGCAGTTTCAATCGCTTCCATATATGGGTGTTATATATGCCGATGGATTACAGCCACTAGAACTACATTTAGGGGTAATTATCTACACCCACTTTTCCATTCGGGGCTTTATCTCTGATAAATCTTATGATTTGGATGCAGTCTACCCAAGATAAATAAATTTTATGATTTGGATGCAGTCTATTATGCACAATTATTTACCAATTTTCATGTTGTTTGTCCATTCAGAAATGCATGTTTTTTTTCATGTGTATGTATGTGTGCATTCTTTTTATATATATATATATTTTTATGTTCTGTGTGTTTTTTGTATTATCGTGTATTCATGCATGTTTTTGCACATATACATACTGTTTGTTTACCTTTCCCTCTATTGCTAATAATTAGCTATGATAGCAAGTCACATTATATATCTGTTATGATAGCAATTTTTGGTTGTATATTACTCCTATTGTATATGTATACTTCAGGTCAGTAATCTTAATGTAGGGAATGATTCTAACAACACCTGTGCTAGATATGGGTTGCTTAGCAACCCACCACTATATATGGTATCCTGAGTGTCTCATGATTTATTGCCTTTGAAAAAGTCTCGCGACGAGCCGAAACGCGTCAGTACAGAAGCAGGCAGCGCAATCTTTGTGGGACGGTACTTGGCCAGACCGTGTCCTTGCTGCAATTGTCTGGCGGTGTGGGAGGCTTACTGCGCTCAGGCTGTCGGAACTCAGAAAATGGAGAGTCCCTCTTGTGTATCCGGAACGTCAGCTCCTACTACGAGAAGACGTCTGTTTCTATCTTCTACTGAATGAATACACGTGGAGGATCTGCTTGAAGTACCTATTCCAGCAGGCGGTGACTTTAATGTTCACACATTGCTCTTTTATTCTGTTTGTTTGTGAGTGAGCTTTTTTTCCCCCTCCTTCCCCATATTTTGTAATAAATGTGTAGCAATCTTACACTATGGGCCGTGCGCTTTCCTCTTTTTTCTTTTAGATTTCTATTGGAGGCGGTTCTCCCGCTTGGAAAGCAGCCTATGCCCGGAATTGGACATTAATTCACTTGTATTTGGGACTATCAAAGGGACTGCTATTGTTTCTCAGTTGTTTGTTTGAATCTGTATTATATCCCATATATATGGGATTTTTATTGTCCATATATTAGCACATATTAGAGACATATTTGTGGCATAGTGAGTTTACTAATTAAACTAATTTACTAATTACCCCGCCCCCAACACAATTGGAAATAGGGTGATAGAGGCTAAAATGGTGCAAACAGCCAGGGTGAGCAAAAAAGCCCACCACATCAGTAAATAGCTCAATTGGTAATTACATTGTGCTAGCAATTAAAATGGAGCACTATATTATCCTAAAATAGATGGTGAATACGAATGAACATATAGTTAAGAACGTATTAGGTGTCCATTGCACAGTCTCAATGCATAAGTAGCATATTGTCAGTACAAATGCATGCAAAGAACCATTCCCTCACTGTTAGAATGTTATAATACATAAAGCTAAAATACTGATACACTGACTGGAGAACACTGTTTTAAAACAGCCCCATAACGGAGGCTGATGACAACATCACGTGCCCAACGCACGTTTCCCTCCAATTACAGAGCTTCATAGATTATAGAGCTACATGGGCAAAATAATTTTCTATACACACAAGTACTGTGTGTCAACATTTCAGTACTTACATTAACCTTTTTCGAGAAAAAGTTCCACATAATGACGGAAACGTCAACATGTTTAATAGATTGTTTTGTTTTTTTAAACAACAATATATATTTTTTGTATAACTAGTTGCTCCCTAACCCTATCTATCAACTATTATTTTCACAGTAACATGATGCAATCTAGTTTCATTGCAAGTTTCACAAGTTCAATTGTTATCAGGATAATTGATGTCTCCCATAATTAAAATCTGCCCCAGTTAGTCTGTCTTTGCCATCTGCCCGAACGATTTGATGCAACTACTGTGTCTTTCAAAGTAATGTTGTGGTTCACTTTGGTTCATACTCCTTCCTACATAGATTAAATATTTTAAGAGCCTGCTTTACTAATATGTTGGAGATGCTTACGTCGTCATGATCCCATCAGCTAGCAGGCTGTTTATGGCCTTGGGTGAATTATGACTGCAATATTAATGTATTATTGGTATGTGTTGAGTCCAAATATCAGTGATATAGAGTTCTAGTAGCTGTAGAGGTCCCAGGGAAAGCTGCATTCTTTGCCAATTGTAATAACTTTTCTGTTGGAGAATTACGCAGAAATGTTAGATACTGTATGAGCTCTTCCAGCAATAAACTGTATATCGCTGAGTTGGATGGTCCCAGCTAAGTCTTTAAGGGCCCTAACAGGCTAGGTTTCCAGCACAAAAAAATAGCTGTGCAAGTTGCCTTAGTGTTATGTAGAGCTAAATTAATTTGTTATTGGATTTCTTGAGGGCAGAGCTTGGGCCACACTGTCACATACAACCTGCAAACCTTTAATATTAACGTAGACATTTATAAGAAGTGGAGATTTTACATATTTAATTACCACAAGTATAGTGGTGTAAATATGAGAGAAAACATTTCATTTTACCTGACGAATTGTATATCTCTGGAAAATGCTGTTATCATATATAACTGCACAAAACGTGCAATATTTCATCATATTTTGCCGTTCACAGCTGTCTGTCAAGTAAAATTATTATGACATTACGTTTTGATGAATTTGGAACCACCCACATTTCTTACTAATGACTGGTGGCTCTTCATCATCTGAATGCTTTGGCAACAGATGGTATTTTAAAGATTACACTGCAATATTAATTGACTACCAAATGGGCCACAATGTTTTGATACCCTGTACCACAGCTGTGGTGTAGTTTCATGATGAGCTTTTTCATACTTTGCATGTAATAGGCATTAGGCAGTCAATGCTCTTAAATTCAGTTCTAGAAATTCATTAGTGGCCTGGCATTGAGTGTAACTCCAGTGCACATCTAGTGAGTTTCACCTGGTATTTGTGTTGGTTAAATACAGATTTCACAATTTGATGTTCTTTTTTTGGCATATTAAAAAAACTGAGTGATGTGAAACCATAATTATGAGCATTAGGTGTTGCTTGTTTTACGAATTAATGGTCTGTGATAGTTTCAGGATAGTTACTTATAAAGAGAAAAAGAAACAAAAACCCATAAAAGCAGCGGGATTAGCTTAGAGAAACGGCATCATTAAATGTATTACAAAATAGTGTGTGTTAAGCATTAGCCAAATATTTTATAAATAGACATACTGTAAAAATTGAATAACGTGGAGTCTATGTTTGAAGCCAAAAGTGGGGTAATTCTGGGGCAAAACAAACTATTTTTGATACATACCACATGTATTAAAGAAAAAATCTTATTGATTTCAAAGAGATTTCTTTATTAGATGCGTATAGTATTGTTGGCCTATAATCGCAGCACTTTTGCCTTGATTCGTATGGCCTTATGTATCACCTACTGGCTGTTTTAATCTATTCAGCAAATGTCTGTCCTATTCCACATACAGGATCACTGGCGTAAGATCAAATTTGTCCTACGTGGCACTGAACCTATAAGAATCTTACTTCCATTAGAGTACTACATCTAATCTTCATTTTTTTCATTTCTACATATTGCTTGTGGAGATGGAATTCATCTTTCTTCTCAATGCAAGTTTCAGCTCCTTACCTGGCGTTCTTATCCTTTAAGGTCTACACAATTTGCCGCTCTCTCTGCGCATTGTTGTCACCTACGGGCTACCTAACTCTCCATCCACCCATTCCATACTCTGACTTTGTATCCTGGTTATCCTTCATACTCTCGTCTGATTCTCCCACTTTTCTTTTAGGGGACTTTAACTGCCACATTTATGACCCCCTCTCTTTCCTGTTCTTTAAAATCCAGGGGGAGCATGGGAGAAAATCAACAAGCAAAATAAATAATCTAAGTGTACAGTAGGTGTCTTTTACAGTATATCTTGTGGCTATTTGAGAGTCTTGGCTCTTATACAATGCCTACTCACAGTGTAGTGGGTGTAAAATCGCAACTCCCAAACTGTGACAAGCAATCTTGCTTGTGTGGTTTCTGGAGATGTACCACAGCGCAGATCAATTTATAATGATTTTATGATGTAAAAGAATAAGAGCCATACTTACAATTTGTATGATCAAATAAAAACAAATTCACAACAATTGCATCATCGTGGTGGTTTATCTCCTCACTGCCCCCGTCCCCTCATTGACGCCGATGGTCTGGGGAACCCTCCCCAGCTGCTGACGTCCTGGTCAGCATCTCCGTGGGCTCCGTCACATCACAACCGGTTTGCCAATACGTCACTTCCGGTTTCGGCTTAGGGCCGTACAATGCGTCCGGGAGTGCTTCTGATTTCTGGTAACTCCCACTCAAGGAGCACTCGGAAGCACTCGGATGCGTTGTATAGTCCTAAGCCGAAACCGGAAGTGACGTATTGGCGAAACGGATGTGACATGACAGAGCCCACAGAGATGCTGGCAAGGAGATCAGCAGCTGACCATTGGCACCACTGAGGGGATGGGGGCAGTGAGGAGATAAACCACCACGATGTTGCAATTGTTGTGTATTTGCTTTTTTAGTAGTGTGGGTGTAAAATAGTTTCTTAAGGTTCTTTTAAGAGGTGAGTTTACGGCTGGGATTTAAAAATGAAAAGAGAGGGTGCTTGATGAATAGGGAATGGAGAAGTTCCATATTTAGGGAGAGAGGAGTGAAAAGATTTAAGTCATGAGAGGGCTGTAGAGGTGAAAGGTGTACAGATTAGACATCCTTGGTTCGGGCATAAGACGAGAGTGTGTAATGAGAGATGACATATAAGGAGGTGCAGAGGACGGCAGAGTCTTAAGGAAAGGAGGGGAATTTTGTAGTTTGCTCTGAGAATAATAGGAAGCCAACAGATATTTCAGGAGGTCAGAAGCAGATACATGTCTAGAAGAGAAGGAGATGATTACAGAAGTAGCATTTTGAATATATTATAAGGGAGAGATGTGTGAGGCAGGGAAGACAGATGAAAGAATAGTGTAGTAATTAATCCAGGAGAGAACAAGGGCATTCATTTGCAGTTTTAGTACTCGAGGAACAGAGGCAATGCATATCTTTGCTATACTGCGGAGGAAGAAACAGCAAAATTTAGTGTTTACTGTATATGAGGGGCAGGAGTTGAATGGAACGCCTAGTCAACATACAGTACATGCGAAACAGGGTGGATAATAGTATTATTGCGTATAATGGAGTATAACCTCTTTTAATTACGCTCCTATTGGGGCCAGATGCTAAGCAGACCACGCTATAAGAATACAGCATTCGTACCATACATTTTCTGGAGCATAGCTGTAATTGCCACTTTATTTATGTTACCTGGCAATGCTTGATAGTCTTGAGAATAGACCAAGACCCCAGAGAAAAAAGGGAACAATTTATAGGGCTAGAGTTCATTTATTTATACCCCATGCCTGGTGATAAGGTACTCCAGAGTTACCACCTAAAATACATAGTTACATAGTAGATGTGGTTGAAAAAAGACGTAGGTCCATCAAGTTCAACCTATGCTAAATTTAGACAACAGATATTTTATCATATATCTATACTTACTTATTGATCCAGAGGAAGGCAAACAAAAAAAACAGTGTCATATCATCCAATGATATCTCATAAGGGGAAACATAAATTCCTTCCTGACTCCAAGAATTGACAATTGGATTAATCCCTGGATCAATATCCTTCCCATGTTTACTTATTTGGTATATCCCTGTATACCTTTTCTTTCTAAAAAGATGTGTCCAATACACTTAAAATACACTTTAGAACAGCTATCCCTGCAATGTCCAAGCTACTGGCAGTACTGCATTTTTGTGCTATAGGGTAACTTCAAGGTATAGTGACTTTCTATAGGCATTTCTCCAAAATTCGAAGCAGGTATTGCTTTCTAGCATGAAAAGATTCATCAAACGCTCTGAGGATCATCGACAGACGATTACTGAAACCAAACATAAAATGTACCAGTAGACTTTGCACATGTTCTGAGAGCTGTGGACTGCACTCATGTTGCACAAGTGCCTTCACCAAGGGATGAAACTGAATCTCCTCCATTCCATAAATGTCCAGCTCATTTGTGAGGCTTCACTTATCACCAATTTAACTGGTAAATACTCTGACAGCACCCATGAGGTATGATTGCTAAAGACATCAAAATTATGCATAGCCAAAGGTGCTAATCTAAGACCTCATTTTTATATTTTAAGACCTGCTGACAACAAACCTGTAGTTTTCATACAAAAAAGGAAGCGCTCTAAAGTTCAAAATAGTGTCTAAACAAAAACGGAATTGGTGTGGTGCTGCATGAAGAAAAAAGAGCTGTTCCCAGTTCTTTTGATTGAAGATTCACTCAGGAGAAAAACAGCGCACCTCCAAGAAATAAATACAGAAAAAGCAAAAAATAGTGCATAATAATAATTCTAATGATGCAGAAAAAAAAGAAATGGTGAGATATGCACTTACTTCTAAGTGCCTGGTCACCAGGCACGTAAAGGTTTCTTTCCACAGCTTCACAGGAATATAGATGAGCTGAAGCCTTTCTGGTAAGTGTAAAAACAACAGACCAAAGAAAAAGAACCTAGTAAGGGCACTCTAAACACATGGTGATATGGTGAACACTTTAAAACATACACTTTATTCCAATAATTTGAAAATAATGGGTGATAAAATAAGAATTAAACATTTAGATCCTTCATATGAACACTGAATGTGGTGTTCTGGATCAATGAATGCTGACTGCAAATATCCTCTATAAATCTATGTTGCAGTTTGGACTAGTGAGTATGGTGAGTCACTGTCCAGATGGACCAAAGCACCCTAATTGTCGCTGCTGTAACAGTATGTGCTAGTATAAACAAACCCTAATACGCAAAATATACAGCACTCTAGCATACATAAGGAACCCTAGCCATGTCTGCCAAAAAACAGTGAGGTAGTGTAACTGGCTGAATTAATGGGATCCTGGCTAATAATATAGCTAATACAGAGCTAGGAATACTGTAAGTAGATGATAGAATATAGGGTTTGTATATAATCAGCTCAATATCACTGGTTATGAATATAACCCTAGGAGAAGTGATTATGAGTCTAGGGAACAAAACAATAAGTCCCTAACCACAATGTGGGTATAACATACTAGGCTCACATACATAGTAACAACGGTAGGGCTGACTCAGATCAGATAGATCTAAAGTCTGTTCAGCGTCTCTCAGGTAGGTGGTGTATATAATACCAATCTATCTATAAGATAGTAAACAGTACTGACCCAACACCAACTCTGTTGTCAGAGTTGATCTCTAAAGGATCAGTACTCAGTAGTGATCATCTCAGTAGGAGATAAATACATTGTAATGCTGAAATAAATAAACAGCTTACTGCTACCGTGTGACAGCAGGGAGAAGGGTATCTTGGTTCGTGTGGGCTCCCTATAGATCATCCGATCGCAGGGAAGCACCTAATTTGAAAAATAGCGCGCTGCAGTTGTTGACGAACATTGCTGTCAGCTGACTCATGTGTGTGAAGGAGTCCTGCGCGTTCACCCATCTGCCGACACGCGCGTTTCGCGTAGCCGCTTCCTCAAGGCAGTACTGACTTTATAATCACTTCTCCTAGGGTGTTTATAGCTGGCGGAGGATTGGACCACCACCGCTCCCCCTTTATCCGCATTGTCCTCGAGCAGGAGGATACCCTTTAGTCTGTTGGGTCAGCAGCTGTACTATGGCCAAGAAATAATCCACAAATCGTTCGGAATACCCACAGAAACCCAAAAATGATCGTACTGTAGCTCTGTTAGCTGCCTGAGCCGTGGCCTCCAGTTTAGATGGATCAGTGGCCACTCCCTTTTTAAGATATGATATGCCCCACATATGTAAGGGATGTTCGGCAGAATTGACATTTGTCCAAGGACAGGTTCAATCCGTTCTCGTTCAACCGGTCCAGTACTTTCATTAGGCGAGTTTCGTGCTCTTCTAATGTCTTTCTAAAAACTTTGAGGTCATCTATGTATACTAACACTTCCAGTAGGTCCATATCCCCCACTACTCGCTCCACCTTGATGATACATCCCTCTTAACTGGAAGTAGAGCTCTTCTCCACTTTCTGTAGCACGAATGTACTTTCTAAGGCCTTGAGCGCACACAGCGCTACGCGACGTGTGCGTGCTTTTGTCACTGACCCCTGGCAGCCAATGGTAGTGTTCATTGTTGAAACTACCATATCCTGTGAAGCACGGCGTCGTCGCTGCTGCTGTAGCTGGAGTCATTCAAAAGTTTGATTCCAGGCTGTAGCAGCGCAACGTCAGTTTCAGCAGCCAATCAATGCATTGGCTGCTGAAAGTGAACAGACTTGGCAGCTCCCTGCATACACACACACACACACACACACACACATACACACACACACATACACACACACACAATTATGCTTTTGTTTTATGTTTTACAAATTACACCGCTCCCTCTGCTCTCAATTCCCCGCTCAGAGCTCCCCGCTCTCAGGTCCCCGCTCTCGGGGTAGGAGGCTGAGCGCGTCACGTGGGGGCGGGGTGTGTCGGATCATACTTTGGATTTCAGCTTGCTCGTTTTAATATCAGTATACAGACGAGTGAGAGGATGAGGTGGGGTTGCAACAATCTTGGAAGTAGTGGGAGAGAAGCATTAAGATCAGTATAGCTCGCCAAGTATGACTGCAGGTATGTTATGTATAAATTATCTGACCGTTATGTCATTTTTTTTCTAGATTTCACTCCACGTTTGCACCAATTTGCACCATTTCATATTCTATTTCGTAAAAAATGCTGGAAGGCGTTCAATCCCCAAACCCCTCCCAGAAATTTTTACGAAATAGAATATGAAACTGCAAATTGGTGCCTACTGTACGTGGAGGGAAATTTAAAAATAATTACGTAACAGGTCTAAGTGTCTAAATAACATACCCCTGCACCGACTTTTTGAGTGCGTCGCATTTTTCACCATTGTGTCCAGTATTTTTGGAGAAGCCACCTGGCAACCCTAGACAATGAAAAAAAAAAAAAAGTAGTTATACCCAAAAGCTAGTGTAAGAGAACTAAAGAACGTAAAATACCACTTTTCAAACTGACTTATACGTTTCTATTCTAAGTAACGCAATTCAATGCAATGTGTGGCAGGCTTCCTGGTACTGAAAGGATACATTATGATATACAGTTCTACCGGATGTTATTATTAAACGCTATAGAACAAGGATTCCCACCTCCAGTCCTGAGGAACCCTAAACAGGTCAGGTTTTTAGGATATCTCTGCTTGACCACAGTTGGCTCAACCAGAAGCTCAGTCCTTTTGACTGAACCCCCGGTACTGAAGCTGGGATATCCTTAAAACTGGCCAGTTGTTGTGTTCTTGTGAGCTGGAGTTGGGAACCAGTTCATTAGAAAATGTGTGCTGTGTTATGAAGTATTGCATCTCTTTTGCGATAAAGATGCAGACGTTGCTATTGACAGCGATAGTACTTGTTAAAGCTATTCATTTGTATCTAATCATACAGATGCAGAAGGCATTCTTGTACCCGCTGCGTCACTTCCGCAGGGGAAAGGGTGTGTTAGCCCCACCGCTCTTACATGTGCAGCTGATTCAA
Source organism: Ascaphus truei (assembly GCF_040206685.1). NCBI lineage: Eukaryota > Metazoa > Chordata > Amphibia > Anura > Ascaphidae > Ascaphus > Ascaphus truei. Next base: position 57,645,055 of record NC_134483.1, on the reverse strand, counting down.
GGCAATGGCTCTTTGTTCCACTGGCGTATTCTCTGTGTCCATCAGCAAGGCGCCAGCGAGTGCAATAACGTTTGCTACATCTCTATGTTTGTGTTTCTTTATTTTTTTTATTTTTTTTGCAACAAAGCAAAATGAAGAGGAAAAGTAGCATCTTCCTGATACATTTACACACTGTATTGTTCGACATTTGATGCTTTTTTGGTCTCTGTTTCCCAAAGCAAGGTCTTGGTAAATGCATTACGACCTTACTGAAACTCATCAATATGCTGCTACAGGGGGGGCTTTTGGCTTCCCGGAAGCTTTTAAGGCTACTTTGATTCAATAAGCAACCGCAGACCCAGTCAGGTGCAGTGCACATTGAAGTCATCAGTAGACCACAGAAAGGAAATTAAAATGCAACTGTGCAAAAACTTGGAATGATTTCATTTCACATTTCATTTATGCAATAAGGAAAAAGCACTCAGAAAAGCAAAGAATGTCCCTGAGCCCTGATCTAGCAATGTGTGAATGTCCATACGCCCCGATCTAACAATGTGTGAATGTCCCTGAGTCCCGATCTAACAATGTGCGAATGTCCATACGCCCCGATCTAACAATGTGTGAATGTCCCTGAGTCCCGATCTAACAATGTGTGAATGTCCCTGAGCCCCGATCTAACAATGTGTGAATGTCCATACGCCCCGATCTAACAATGTGTGAATGTCCCTGAGCCCCGATCTAACAATGTGTGAATGTCCCTGAGCCCAAATCTAATAATGTGCGAATGTCCCTGATCTAACAATCTGTGAATGTCCCTGAGCCCAAATCTAACAATGTGTGAATGTCCCTGAGCCCCAATCTAACAATGTGCGAATGTTCCTGATCCCTGATCTAACAATGTGCGAATGTCCCTGATCCCTGATCTAACAATGTGCGAATGTCCCTGATCCCTGATCTAACAATGTGCGAATGTCCCTGAGCCAAAATCTAACAATATGCGAATGTCCCTGAGTCCTAATCTAACAATGTGTGAATGTCCCTGATCCCTGATCTAACAATGTGTGAATGTCCCTGATCCCCGATCTAACAATGTGTGAATGTCCCTGAGTCCCGATCTAATAATGTGTGAATATCCGTGAGCCCAAATCTAACAATGTGCGAATGTTCCTGAGCCCCGATCTAACAATGTGTGAATGTCCCTGAGTCCTAATCTAACAATGTGTGAATGTCCCTGATCCCTGATCTAACAATGTGCGAATGTCCCTGATCCCCGATCTAACAATGTGTGAATGTCCCTGAGTCCCGATCTAATAATGTGTGAATATCCGTGAGCCCAAATCTAACAATGTGCGAATGTCCCTGAGTCCCGATCTAACAATGTGTGAATGTCCCTGAGTCCCGATCTAATAATGTGTGAATATCCCTGAGCCCAAATCTAACAATGTGCGAATGTCCCTGAGTCCCGATCTAATAATGTGCGAATGTCCCTGATCCCCGATCTAACAATGTGTGAATGTCCCTGAGCCCCGATCTAACAATGTGCGAATGTCCCTGATCCCCGATCTAACAATGTGCGAATGTCCCTGAGTCCCGATCTAACAATGTGTGAATGTCCCTGAGTCCCGATCTAATAATGTGTGAATATCCCTGAGCCCAAATCTAACAATATGCGAATGTTCCTGAGCCCCGATCTAACAATGTGCGAATGTCCCTGATCCCTGATCTAACAATGTGCGAATGTCCCTGATCCCCGATCTAACAATGTGCGAATGTCCCTGATCCCCGATCTAACAATGTGCGAATGTCCCTGATCCCTGATCTAACAATGTGCGAATGTCCCTGAGCCAAAATCTAACAATGTGCGAATGTCCCTGAGTCCTAATCTAACAATGTGTGAATGTCCCTGATCCCTGATCTAACAATGTGCGAATGTCCCTGAGTCCTAATCTAACAATGTGCGAATGTCCCTGAGCCCAAATCTAACAATATGCGAATGTTCCGGAGCCCCGATCTAACAATGTGCGAATGTCCCTGATCCCTGATCTAACAATGTGCGAATGTCCCTGAGCCCAAATCTAACAATGTGCGAATGTCCCTGATCCCTGATCTAACAATGTGCGAATGTCCCTGAGCCCAAATCTAACAATGTGCAAATGTCCCTGATCCCTGATCTAACAATGTGCGAATGTCCCTGATCCCTGATCTAACAATGTGCGAATGTCCCTGAGCCCAAATCTAACAATGTGCGAATGTCCCTGATCCCCGATCTAACAATGTGCGAATGTCCCTGATCCCTGATCTAACAATGTGTGAATGTCCCTGAGTCCCGATCTAACAATGTGTGAATGTCCCTGATCCCCGATCTAACAATGTGTGAATGTCCCTGATCCCCGATCTAACAATGTGCGAATGTCCCTGAGTCCTAATCTAACAATGTGCGAATGTCCCTGAGCCCAAATCTAACAATGTGCGAATGTCCCTGATCCCTGATCTAACAATGTGCGAATGTCCCTGATCCCCGATCTAACAATGTGCGAATGTCCCTGATCCCTGATCTAACAATGTGTGAATGTCCCTGAGTCCCGATCTAACAATGTGTGAATGTCCCTGATCCCCGATCTAACAATGTGTGAATGTCCCTGATCCCCGATCTAACAATGTGTGAATTTCTTCAAAACAGCTTTGCAAATTATTTTGCATATTTCGCAACATTTCACACTACTTTAAAATTATCGAATAGTTTGAGAGCGAGCTAGCGAGTCCTACTTAGTAGAAGACTCATTTACTTAAATGCCTCCAAATACAGTCACTTGTACCCCTCAGGGAACGATATCTTGGAATATACCTCTGTTATTGCTGATTTGAATATATCTCTCTCCTACTGTATGTCAGGGTCTGGATTGAAGATGCTTAGTGAAACTTTGTGAAAGGGACTGGTTTTTATCATTTGTCTTGCACATCTCTAAATGCTACCACAAATGAAGGTCAGGGTGTTCAACTCCAGGACAGGTTTTAAGGATATCCCTGCTTCAGCACAGGTGGCTCAATCAGTGGCCCAGTCGTTGACTGAGCCACCTGTGCTGAAGCTGTGATATCCTTAAAACCGGGCCTGGTAGTGGCCCTGGTGGTCTGGCGTTGGCCACCCCTTGTGTAGATACTGTGTGTCCACCAACAAGGGTTTCTAAACTAGATCACAAACACAACTATAAATTTACTGTTAATTTAAAGGGGTGTTTCCACAGCCTTGTCACACCAAGGGGCTTTGGTTTGTATTTGATGTATTTGCATATGCTGCGGTCGTTCGACAAATCCTGTCAGGTTTATAAATGTCTGTTGGGTGAAGCTGCATTATCGAGGTAATAAATGGTACCCGCTGAAGTCTGCATTTTTACTCCTTTTCTATGATGAATATGCATGACCGTGATTCTTGAAGCAGAAATCCATTCTGCCTCAGTTTGTAGTATGAGCAAAGCCCTTAAATATTCCGTAAAGGTCTAGCTCCAGAACTGAACCACGTTAATATCAGCCCCATGTATGGATGTATATCTTTATTTATGAATTGTCATTAATGTGCATAGCGCTTCACAGCAGTAATACAGGTGACAACCATATCAATAACAAATAATATAAACAACACATAATGGGAAAAAAGCGCTTCAGACATTAAAGTAACATTTAGGAAAAGGAGTCCTTGCCCCGAAGAGCTTAGAATCAAATTTGGTGGACCCCCTTATTCCAAGATACTTGCCTCCGAAGGTGCCCCCGGAACCATCCCCTGCAGGGAAAACAAAATGGAGGTTTAAATCTCAGGCACAATGAGCCAATAGGAAGCCGCAACTTCATCCTATTGGCCTGCGGGAGATTTAAGAACCCGGAAGTAACCAACACGTACCTGCGGAGGTCAGTATCTCGGGAACAAGGGGGTATCGGCAGCTGAAATTAATGCGGTTCAGCTTCGAGGACCCCGTGTTTCATAAAAAAGTGACCGTAGGAAGGAATGCTCCTTTAAATATCCAGTCAAAACAGCTGTCTGTGAGTAAGTTTACTGGCTATGCACTTCTTTAACCCGGGCTGTGCTGAAAAGGTGTGTAATGCAGTTTGCATAAGCTCATAGGGGTCCATGTTAAAATGGAGAAGAAGCAAAAAGTGACAGTGTGTGCTTGTTTGCATGTCCTTACTCAGACACCCTGGCTGCAGTGGAAGCATTGCATGTTAAGAGATAATAGGGACAGGCAGGGCTGCAGACCTGCCTGAGACATGTGAATGTGCTCACAAGTGGTATTTTTATTTGCTGGACACTGTATGGTGGAGGGATTTTGTCACCCACCATAACTTATTTCAATAATCACATACTTTAACGTATGAAAAACTTAATTCTTGTACCAGTGTAGTTCTGGCAGGGCTTTATGAAGATCCCACTTTGCGGCAACACTCAGAAAGGACACAAACCCCAAATTCTCCAAAAGTACATACTTTAGAAAAAAAATAGAAAGTGCACAAACTTCAGTGTAGTATTTAATAACAAATGACAAAACTTGTAGAATCGTCAGTGCCACAGACGTCAGTGAATCAAACAGATTAAAATACATAGGCTAGTGGACAGCGTTGTTTGAGTGTCCCCAGAGTCCTCCATCACTGTTGGAAACCGTGTTGTGCTTCTTGACGTCACCAAAGTCAAATGGCATGCACTCCAGGGATTTCTTCCGTCTGCTCACACAATCGCTTTCGCTCGCTTGCTGTCGCCACACCACACTGGTTGCCACACTAGTTGCCCTCACACAGTAATTGCCAAAAGAGAACTACCCCTACGCGTTTCGATTAATCTTTTCCTGTTTGTCAGGGTGTTGAGTTCTCCGTGGCCTTCCTAATGTTTAAATACCATTTGGTAACCCATGGCAACTATAATGTTGCCATAGTTATCTGAAGCCTGGCTGCTCCCATCTAAAATACATCAGTGTGGACTCACAAGCCTCAAAATGACAAAAGACCACCAATTAAAAGTATATGGTGTTAATATAACAATGTCTGATTGTTTAATCATTATATTATTAACAAAACTTCACATGAATTCAATTTGAGTTAAAATATAAAAACTATTATTTGACTAATTAGGCTCCTGTCAATTTGTGCATGGGCTGGGAAAAAGCTAATCCACTAAAACCAATAAATGAATTTGGATAAAATATACTGTATGTACTGTATACATATGTGCACATCTATCCCCACTTTAATTGCAACATTTCATTATATATATTGTGACAGAAACCAGGGGATGGTAATAAATTCCGTATATAGGGCTCCCAGGATACTAGACAGTTTCTATCCTGTTTGGCCTGGGAGTGCAGCCTTATAATACATACACTCCATCCCACAGTTTGGCAAGCGCTGGAACTGAGGGATGAGAGATCCAGACCAGAGTTTGTCTGCTGCCTGATTTCTGTCACCTGTCATGCTAATTAGGAATCAGGTATGAAAGACTGATTTCCTGTTTGCTCTGGTCTCCCCACAAGAGCCAGGAGGCTGGAAGGCTGCTGAACTACAGAGGGGAGAAGCCTCTTCCCCAAACAGGTTCAATCTTTCTGTTCATTTGTGTAAGACTGCAAAAGTACCGTGTTTTGATGTTGGAAGTGGAAAAGCCACTTCCAACCCTGAGTCAGGGATATCTAAGTTAAGTTATCGCTCAGGTGAGCAGCTTTTGTTTTGATCTGTTTTCTGTTGTATGCACTGTGGCAGTCTCAGTGCCTGGGACTGAATAAACCAGGCATAGCCTGTTTAAAGGAACAGTACGTGACGCCTCATCATTTAACCTACCCTAAAAGACCGTGTTCTAAACAGTCCCGGACAAACGACGGAGCCCCGGAGTAAGCCGTTTGTCACATATGGTGGAGAATGCGGGCAGAACACTAGGGGGTCTGCGGGTTGAAGAACTTTGAAAAAAAAAAAAAAAAAGTTTTTTCATCCTCTGCAAACAAGATGGAAGACGTGGTGGGTGCGCTGGTACGCAATGTCGCTGCCCAGAAAGACGCGAATGAAACCCAGCAACAGCTGTTAATAGCCCAGCAAGAAACTAATGCAAACCAGCAGCAGACGAATGCAGCCCATCAACAGCTGCTAATAGCCCAGCAAGAGATTAATGCCAACCAGCAACAGGCGAATGCCAACCAGCAACAGGCGAATGCAAACCAGCAACAGACGAATGAAGCCCTGCAAAACGCGAATGCAAACCAGCAAGAGACAAACCGCTTGCTGAGAGAGGAGCAACAGCGGTTCGCTCAGGGCTTACAGCAGGAACTCGAGATCCTGAGGGGGACTATCAGTAACCTTCCACTGGCAGCGGCAGCCCCAGTACCGAAAATGACCAGGGCAAGCCACTACCTTCAGAAGATGGGACCCTCGGATGATGTGAAAGCCTATCTTCTCACGTTTGAACGCACGGCACAGAGAGAGGGATGGCCAGAAGCTGAGTGGGCTGGTCTAATCGCACCCTTCCTAAGCGGCGAACCCCAGAAGGCTTACTTTGATCTAGAGCCAGCCGAAGCTAACGTCTATGCAAAATTGAAGTTCGAGATCCTCGCCCGCCTCGGCGTAACCACGGCTGTTCGCGCCCAAAGGTTTCACGCATGGTCCTTCACGATGGATAAAGCCACCCGAAGCCAGATGTATGACCTCATCCACCTCGCCCGGAAGTGGCTACAACCCGAGATCAACTCAGCCAGCCACATCGTGGAACGGTTGGTCATGGACCAGTTCTTGAGGAAACTTCCCTCTGCCTTACGCCGTTGGGTCAGTCGGAGTGACCCCCACAATGCGGATGAGCTTGTGGCCCTCGTAGAAAGGTACAATGCAGCAGAAGAGCACCCGCAACCCACAGTCGTGGAGCAACCCCACTACCCGAGGTTCCAGGACTCTTCCAGAGACGGTAAAAGGGTACCGGGGTTAAGGGGCGCTGAAGAGCGGCGACCACCTTCACGCAGCACCAGCAACAGTGGTTCGCACACTAAGGGCAATAGCCAACATGGGGAGCCGGGAAAAGGCTCTAAGTGGGACACAGACTATGTACCTAAATGTGTAAATTGTCATGAGAGGGGCCACACAGCAAAAATCTGCCCACTAAATGATGAGCCCATGCAATGCAAGAGCGTGGAACCTTATTCGCTGTTGTCCCAATGTATGGGCCCTAGCCCAGAGGACCCCTTGAATAACCATCTGTGGGCATTTGTAAAGGTTAATGGTAAGAGGGTTCGGGCACTTCTTGACTCTGGGAGCATGGTCACACTAGTGTCCGAATACCTCTTGCCCATTAAGAAGAAACAGGGAAACAGTTCACAAAGAGTGGCAATTTGTTGTATACATGGGGATAATCATGAATATTCCACTGTTGATGTTTTTTTTGAAACAGAGTTTGGTTCTTTAGATTTCAAGGTGGGTATTGTACCCAAACTGGCACATGATGTGTTAATAGGGACCGACTTTCCCCATTTTCTAAAAATGTGGTCCCCCGCTCAGAATTGCGCCCAGAGTTCAATAGCGGACCATAATGAAGTATTAGAAGAAACAAATCCTTTCCCTTTTTTAGAAATGGAGGTTGACGAGGGCCCAAATAAGAAGGGGGAAAAGGAGGAGTGCTGTAAAATTCCCTTCCCCATCACTACTTTGGTAGGGAATACCCCAAATCAAGATGTTGAGCAGACACTTACCACCCCAGAACCGGATAAGACCCTCGCTGACATAGAGGTCAGTCCTGGGAGTTTTAAGAAGGCCCAGTGGGAGGACCCCACATTAGCGGTAGCAAGGGGAAATATACGGGACCAGAATAGTACTCCTGGCCAACCAGATAGGTCACTTGCTTACCCCTACTTCGAGGTAGAGAACGACCTAGTATATCGGGTTGATAAAAGGAAATCAGTTACAACTAAACAATTGTTGGTACCACGGACATTCCGTAACGTAGTATTACACCTCGCACATAGTCATCCATTGGGGGGACACCTAGGGGTGGAAAAGACAAAAGAAAAGGTTCTCCGAAGCTTCTATTGGCCTGGGGTTCTGGCAGAAATTACGAATTATTGTTCCTCATGCCCAGAATGTCAGATCACCGCCCCGTTCAAGGCGTACCGCAGCCCATTGGTACCCCTTCCCATAATAGAGGTACCATTTGACCGGATTGCTATGGATCTAGTAGGACCCCTAATAAAGTCTGCTAGGGGACATCAGCATATATTGGTAATATTAGATTATGCCACCCGATATCCGGAGGCAGTTCCCCTACGTAGCACCTCAGCTAAAAACATAGCAAAAGAGTTAGTAGTTCTGTTTTCCCGGGTCGGGATTCCTAAAGAGATTCTATCTGACCAGGGAACACCATTTATGTCCCAAGTAACGAAAGAGCTATGTAAACTCCTAAAAATCAAGCATCTCAGAACCTCAGTCTATCATCCACAAACAGATGGTTTAGTGGAAAGGTTCAATAAAACCTTAAAGAGCATGTTACGGCGGGCGGTTGATAAAGATGGGAAAAACTGGGATTGTTTGTTACCGTACCTGTTATTTGCCATTAGGGAAGTTCCCCAATCATCCACTGGCTTCTCCCCGTTTGAACTATTGTATGGCCGACACCCAAGGGGCTTACTGGATATAGCCAAAGAGACTTGGGAACACGAGGTTACCCCTTACAGAAGTGTAATAGAGCATGTTGCCCAGATGCAGGACCGCATTGCTGCAGTCCTACCCATAGTGAGGGAACACATGGAGAAAGCTCAAGAAGCACAGAGGAATACATATAATAAGGGTGCTAGGGTCAGAATTTTTTCTCCAGGTGATAGGGTACTAGTTCTGGTTCCCACCGTGGAGAGTAAATTCCTTGCTAAATGGCATGGGCCATATGAGGTCTTGGAAAGAGTGGGAGAAGTAAATTATAAGGTAAGACAGCCAGGTAGGAGGAAACCTGAGCAAATTTACCATATAAACCTACTCAAGCCCTGGAAAGATAGAGAAGTCTTGTTAACCCTAGTACCCCCAGGTCCGTCAGAGAATCAAGAAACTGACCCAGAGGTTAGCATAGCTGAAACCCTGTCTGTTCATCAGAAACGAGAGGTTCAGAATTTAGTGAAAAGAAACAAAGAAATCTTCTCTATACGGCCAGGTAGAACTAGCGTAATTGAACATGACCTAGTCTCTGAACCGGGGGTCCGAGTTAACCTTAAACCGTACCGAATCCCAGAGGCCAAAAGAAAGGCTATAAGTTTAGAGGTTAAAAAAATGCTAAAACTAGGTGTAATTGAGGAATCCCAAAGTGGGTGGAACAGCCCTATAGTCTTAGTCCCAAAGCCAGATGGTACAACAAGGTTTTGTAATGACTACCGGAAACTAAACGCGGTGTCAAAATTTGATACTTATCCTATGCCCAGGGTAGATGAACTTGTAGAGAGACTGGGCAAAGCCCGATATCTCACAACCCTAGACCTAACAAAAGGGTACTGGCAGGTTCCCCTCACAGAAAGGGCAAAAGAAAAGACAGCCTTCTCAAACCCAGACGGCCTCTTTCAGTATAAGGTGTTGCCTTTTGGCTTACATGGAGCTCCCGCCACATTCCAAAGAATGATGGATAAAATTTTAAAACCACATGCTCGGTATGCTGCCGCCTACCTGGATGATGTGGTAATCCATAGTGAAGATTGGCAATCCCACCTTCCAAAGGTCCAAGCTGTGCTTGACGCAGTCCGGTCTGCTGGACTAACTGCTAACCCCGCTAAATGCACTATTGGTCTGGAGGAGGCCAAGTATCTGGGATATTCTATTGGCAGAGGTTTACTCAAACCCCAAACACTCAAAGTGGAGGCGATACAAAATTGGCCAAGGCCAGTTACAAAAAAACAAGAAAGGACCTTTTTGGGGTTAATTGGGTACTATAGAAGGTTTATTCCCAATTTTGCAACTAAGGCAACCCCACTAACTGACCTCACAAAAGCAAGAGGACCGCTAATGGTAAAGTGGTCCCCCGAAACCGAACAGGCCTTTAGAAGCCTGAAAGAAGCTCTCTGTGCCCAACCAGTGTTGGTCACACCTGACTTCTCCAAAGAGTTCGTTGTCCAAACCGACGCATCTGAGGTAGGGCTGGGGGCGGTACTCTCCCAGGAGTCTCAAGGTGAGGAGCACCCCATCCTTTATTTAAGTAGGAAACTAAATCCCCAGGAGAAAAATTACTCCATAGTAGAGAAAGAGTGTCTCGCAATAAAGTGGGCTGTAGAGACGCTCAAATACTACCTGTTGGGGAGAAAATTCCGGTTGGTCACAGATCATGCACCCCTTACCTGGATGTGTCAAAACAGGGAAAAGAATGCTAGAGTGACCAGGTGGTTCCTAAGCCTACAACCCTTTAAATTTTCTGTGGAACACAGGTCAGGGCACAAACATGGCAATGCTGACGGGTTGTCAAGGATGCACTCCCTAATATCCATGGTCGCTCATCCCTCGAGGTCTGAGCTGGGGGGGAGGATATGTGACAGAAACCAGGGGATGGTAATAAATTCCGTATATAGGGCTCCCAGGATACTAGACAGTTTCTATCCTGTTTGGCCTGGGAGTGCAGCCTTATAATACATACACTCCATCCCACAGTTTGGCAAGCGCTGGAACTGAGGGATGAGAGATCCAGACCAGAGTTTGTCTGCTGCCTGATTTCTGTCACCTGTCATGCTAATTAGGAATCAGGTATGAAAGACTGATTTCCTGTTTGCTCTGGTCTCCCCACAAGAGCCAGGAGGCTGGAAGGCTGCTGAACTACAGAGGGGAGAAGCCTCTTCCCCAAACAGGTTCAATCTTTCTGTTCATTTGTGTAAGACTGCAAAAGTACCGTGTTTTGATGTTGGAAGTGGAAAAGCCACTTCCAACCCTGAGTCAGGGATATCTAAGTTAAGTTATCGCTCAGGTGAGCAGCTTTTGTTTTGATCTGTTTTCTGTTGTATGCACTGTGGCAGTCTCAGTGCCTGGGACTGAATAAACCAGGCATAGCCTGTTTAAAGGAACATTACGTGACGCCTCATCATTTAACCTACCCTAAAAGACCGTGTTCTAAACAGTCCCGGACAAACGCCGTTTGTCACAATATATAAATCTCATGAGTTACTGCGAGATGGTCACAGATTTTCCAAGGCATGTGGTCTAAAACCAGCAGCTGTGAAGTTTGACTACTTGATAACAATATTTTAATTCATTGTGTGTGTATGTGTATGTATATATATATACACATATACACATAATATATATATATATATATATACATACACACACAAATGGCAGTCCTAATGAATTAAAATATTGTTATCAAGTAGTCAAACTTCACAGCTGCCGGTTTTAGACCACATGCCTTGGAAAATCTGTGACCATCTTGTGGTAACTCATGAGATTGTCCCCAGCAGGCTGTAATGGCCCATCGGATTATCACAGCGGGGTCCCTGCATTTGAATGGGACTCCAAGCCCCGTAGGATTCACACAGTATGAGTCCCATTCAAATGCAGGTACCCCGCTGTGTTAATCCGATGGGCCATTAGCCTGACTGCAGAAATCTCCCAGCATTGGTTGGGTTTTAGTGCAGAATTCTCAAGGCAAGTGATTTAAGACCTGCAGCTGTACAGTACATAAAAAAATCATAAAAACCATAAATAACAGAGCATTAAAAATTCCAATTAAGCCAATCAAAGAATAAACATAATAAGCAGCGAAGGAAACAATACCATGGACCAAAAACAGGACCATAAACAACAGGCCTACTAAGCATACATATCCAAACCTAAAACTTAAATAAAACAAGTGATGTTAGTGGCCAGATAAAAATTGGAATGTTCAGAAAGGGGTATTTATAAAAATTATGCTTGATCTATTTCCTCAAAGATGGAGACAGGGTACCTAGCTCATGTTTCAATTAGGTCTCACGTTTACGTAACTCAAGGAACCCATCTCCTCCCTTCCTATCCACCATAACCTGTTCTATCCCTATGATATATATATATATATTTAGGTATGAATCTATAATGAACACGTAGCTATTAAAGTTGGGATAGATGTGCACATATATGTATGTATGTATGTATGTATGTATGTATGTATACATATATGTTATCCAAATTTATTTATTGGTCTTAGTGGGTTAGGTTTTTTTCAGCCCATACACAAATTGACTGGAGTTTATTAGGTCAAATAATAGTTTTTATATTTCAAAATGTTCATGTTAACATCATATATTTATATATTTTTAATTGATGGTCTTCTTAAATCAGAGTGTTTGTCACGACTTTGTCCTTATGTTCTTTTAACCCAATAACTCCTTGAAAGAATTTCCTGTTTCCTACTTTGCATTGGGGAGGCTGTGCTCCGGTTCCTGTCTGGATCTTGTTTTCTTTCATTTTGAGGCTTGTGAGTCAACTGTGATGTATTTTAGATGGGAGCAGCCAGGCTTCAGATAACTATGGCAACTTTATGTCATGGGTTACCAAATGGTATTTAAACATTAGGAAGGCTATGGAGAGCTATATCCCCTGATGAAGATGAGAAGTTTCCTCAAAACTCATAGGTCTCTTTTGGCCATTACTATGTGAGGGCAACTAATGTGGTGTGGTGACAGCAAGCGAGCGAAGAAGCGATTGTGTGAGCAGGCGGAAGAAATCCCTGGAGCGCAGTCCATATAACTTTGGTGATGTCAAGAAGCACAACACGTGGCGTGGAAGCACCGGGATTTCCCACAGTGATGGAGACCTCTGGGGACGCTCAAAGAACGCTGCCCACTAGCGGCTATTTTAAGCTAGTTGATTCACGGACGTCTGTGGGTACGATTTGACTATTTTTGTAATTGTTTATTAAATACTACACTTTGAGGTTTGCGCTCCTTTTCTATTTTTATCATTGAGAGCATAGTAGGTGAAACCTCTAATCTTGTTTTCAATATGGACATGTAATGACGTAGGGTAGTTGCACAGTGGAACACAGCAGAGGAACACAGGTTTGTGAGTTAAATGACCCTAGCTACAGCATTTGAAATGGAGGGGCAGAGATACAGGGGGACATGTGACAGTTGCCAAGACTGAATGTTATATAGGAGTGAATTAGAAAATAGTTTGAGTCTGAGGTAGAAAGGGGAAAAGTTTTAGCAATATTTCGAAGATGGAAGCGGTAACATTGAGTGACTTAATTTAAGGGATGAGTAGAACTTAGTCACAGATTTTTATATACTCCTATCGAAGTTACTTCAGATAGTAACATTTCTATATCCAACCATACATACGAGTGTAGAAGTGAGCTTCATTATTCAATTAAAAAAAATAGATTTTCTGACTGCAGTATGATCATGATTCATGCATTTAAAGGTGCATTGAAGCTCGTACATGGTTTGAAGTTGCTTACTGTTATCATCAGTGCCATTTACTTTATTTTCTGAAGATATTTACATACAGTATCACGCTCTAAATGGGAAGTCATTTTGTTTGACTAACCTTTCATTTTCAGGCATGAGTGTTTTCCATCCATTTATTGTCCCGCTTGCTTGCTGTACGAGACAGGTTATATCATTGTGTACACATTAGAGATCCGGTCTTCACTTTTTTTTCTAAAATGCGTTGCATTTTCTCGCTGGCTCACAATTACTTCATATTCTTGTGCACTATGGGTGAAGAGCAATCTTCTTCCATTATTCTCCCCAGAAGACAGAATGGCCTTCTCTTCCTCCAACTCGTTCTGCAAATAATTTACCCTCATAACACAATGAAAGAGAATAGAGGAGAGGGGGAATCAGGTCAAGCCACTTGGGGTGCCCTTAAAAGGGGTCTACGGTCAAAGAGAATAGCAAAAATGGGTGCTAAGACTAGTGATCTGGTCAAGGAGTAACAGTCATGAGAAAAAGGGAGTCAAGCACAACAGAAAAACAAAAAAATAGCAAAAAAGATCATTAAATGTTGCATCCCTGATGAAGGTGCATGTTGGCACCGAAACGTTGGATGCAACATTGACTTCTTATAGTCATTAAATTACCCTTTTGTGCTACCTTTTGATTTTTTTTTTCTTTATTTTTGGTTTGCTTGACTCCCTTTTTCTCACAATGAAAGGGAAAACAGTGAAATGGAAGATTTTCAGGTTGTGATACCTTTTTTATTGTACAAACCAAATTATACATAGGCTGTAACTGCACATGCGTTCTAGAACACAAAGACTGACTGTAAAGGGTGATCTTCTGAGCAATATTTGATGACATACTTTGAGAATGGCCAGTAATAAATACATGACTTAATTTCGGAATTAAAGATGCAAACTAAAAATGGTTATAGACTGGTCGAACAGTGTATGTAATTAATCCCCAGGCACCTTCTATAGCATTGTGATTCAAATATTATCAAATGGTTTATATTATTTCTTATAAAAAATGGTATACAGCAATAACCATTGGTAGTTAAAAAAAAATGGTTAGGCTACATAATTAAACTTTTTTCGCCGTTATAAGTTCTTTATACAATCGTATATATTAAAAGGCACATCTTTGTTTATAGTTCCTTTTCAAACTATATTTCTAGACTAAACTACATCTGTAAACCTTTGTTTTATTTTGCATATATAATTAAAATATACAGTACTGCTAGAAATAAAAAAAAATCTAATTACCAGCTGTAGCATGGACAATTTATGTAGTTTATCCTCTCAATGCTGATTCAAGGACAAAGGCCAAAAAAGGGTTTTAGGCCCATATTAACTAAGTGGTGTAATTCCAAAATATACCTCCCGGTTCCAAAATGCTCCTTTATGTCCTGTTGAAGCAAATGAGCGATTAAGGTGTCCTTTGGAGAAGCTCAGCTTAGTAAATATCTCCCTTAATATTTGTGAGATTCGTTGATGTTACCTTAACTATTATCTATTTACTATTATCGTTTATTTGTGTCACCATATTCCGCAGCGCGGTACAATGGGGTACAGAGTTATGTATGTTATAAAAAAAAATAAGCGGTTACGTACAGGTGAGGACAAACATGCACACACAGATACAGAGAGGTAACGAGGGCCCTGCTCGTGAGAGCTTACAGTCTAGAGGGAATGAGGGACAAGGATGAAACCGGAAGGTAAGGTGGCTGCTCATTGTATGATAATGTATGTCTCAGATTAGAGTATGGCCCAGCCTAACAGCTGAAGCCATTAATGTTTTAGGGGAGAGGGGAAATATTACATAGGGTGGAGATTTGTCCAGCCACACAGCTTGTCCCAATCGGGTTAGAGGGGGGGAGAGGAGTTGGGTGTTAGAGGTAAGGCGAGTAGGCTTCCTTGAAAAGCTGAGTTTTCAGGGAGTTTTTAAACATCTGAAGGCTGAGGGAGAGTCCGATTGTGCGTGGTAGGGAATTCCAGAGAGAGGGGGCAGCACGGGAGTCTTGGAGGCGGGAGTTAGAGAAGGTAATAAGGTGGGAGCAAAGGCGGATTTCGTGGGCACAACGTAGGGGTGTGTAGGTATAGGCAGACTTACATTTTGAGTTACTGAGGTCTACATAGTAAAAAATTAGCTCAATGTTTACACCAGGGATGCCCAACTATAATCCTCAAGACCCTCCTCCCTCCTAACACATCTGATCAAGGCCACCATGATGCTGAAAGGTTTAAGAGTAGATACAAATTCTAACGTAACCCACTCCATCTTCAGGGACTCCACAGCCCCCCTCAAACTAATCCACAAAAATTACAAATCGTCTGGCCTTAATTGTCCCGAAAATCACTGCAAAAAATACAGAACAGAAACACGAAGTAAACAAATCTTCAACCAAACAATATTGACAATATTGCATCTTCACTGCTTGCAGTCCCATCAAAAAAATTAAATAAACAACCCCACCTTCCCAATCTTCAGCTGGCAATGAGACTTAATCCATAAACCCTGATGGTCCTCTTCAATCTTACTTTCAAGTGTCAACTGTCACAATGCTGCTGGAATACTGTATATATCACTATTCGTCTAATGCGTATACAGGTACAGAGATGCTAGGCCCATTAACTGCCAGGTGTCAACTGTCAAGTTTCAACTGTCAAGTGTTAGCGTAATTTGGAGACTTGAGGGAAATTGGTAAAAAACAAAATGCTGTCCACTGTTTAAACCTTGGAGGAAAACATACAGCGTGTGTGTATGTGGTATGTGTATGTGTGTATATATATATATATATATATATATATATATATATATATATATATATATATATATATATATATATATATATATATATATATATATATATATATGTATGTATAAAGGTGTAAACTCAAATAAAATAGTTTGATTTACCCCTTAACAGCCAGGGATGCAGTGAGTGAACATTCACAGCAATATTATTGCAACTTGTATATGGCTGACTGTGCACCTCCTCTTGGCAGCATTAGACAGCCATGAGTGGAGTATAGGAGAACTTGCTGATAAAATAACATCAATGATGTGCATATTTAAAGTTTTCTGACTCCTTTTCTCTGACAAAGCCTTACCTGTGGCACACTTAGCGATTATTTGGAAGGTAGGGCCTGCCTTATTTCTTGTACTAAGCCCAAGGACACTTCAAACAATGTTTCTGATTTCTGAATATCTGTGATTAATCAAGAAGCACAGTTTGATATACACTTCCATGCTAAACCTTCTTGCCTTGTTCTGCCAGTGTTATCCACTTACTGACCTGTGTGTGTGTGTATGTGTTCATCTGATCCTCTCCTCCTAACCACATGCTCTTATCCATCCTCTTAAAGAATAATGGCACGGAGAAGTGAAACAAGAAAGTGTAAACATGCTGTTCAATAAGATGTTATGGTATTATGTTCATAACTGCAATTATATTACCATTATCTTAGTAAAGTATTTTGTGATCTTTTTTCCCTGTAGGCAATTCGAAGCTTTCAAATTGGACTACACATCTGTCCTGCTAACACTGAATTATGGGAACAAGATCTGACCTGGGCCAGACAGCTACTGCGACAAATGAAAGGAGCAGAGGAGCCACAGAGTAACAGCAAAGAAATTGACATTGCTCAAGAATTAATCCCTGACTATGACTTTGAAAGTGATGAGGTTGTGGCGGTTTGTGCTGCTATAGCACAGAGGCAGAAAATAGCAGCAGCAAATAAAGCAATTGTCGTGTCTGCGCCAGAATCAGAGAAAAATGTTGAGCTGGAGACAGAGAACATGACAACTCCTGATACTAAAATGTTCATCAAGGCAAGATAATGGATGTGTGATTAAAATGTTTTGTAATCCAATTAATTCCTTTGCTCTTGGTCATATTTTTTATTTTTTTTGCATAAAATGTAAATGAGCATTTTATGCAAGCGAAAGCAGAGGATCGTATAAAAGTATTTTCATAAGAAACATCTTAGAAAATAAGAAACATATACATATACAAAACAGAACATTTAACTCCATTGTCGTATTTGCATCACGTTGCATTCATATCATACAGCAGTTTTCATTGTCTTCAGGTACACGTTTGGCTATGTTTTTGTTTGGGAGAGACTGTAGTAACACACTGATTGCTAACGACGATATAATAACAGCATGTATGGAAAAGTTCCTAGTCTTTAGCTCATCGCATACATTTTCCACGTCCATACACTTTAGCTAATCACATACATTTACTTTCGATGGTATTTAATATATATTTTTTACAAACTGCTCTTCAAACTCCATACATACTGTATTGTTTAAAACCAATATGATGTCTGGTAGATTTTGTTTTAGCCCATAAAGATATGTATCTATAAACTATTAGGGGAAAACATTAATATGAACTGACGTAATTGTTGATGTCAGTGTACAGAGATCTAGCAGAACGGTTAGCAGTCTCAGTGCAAACATATAGCTATATGATTCAACATCATGAAACACTGTTTCGAAGGACAAATTACACGAGAGAAGGTGAAATTGTGTAGTAGTTTACTGTACTGTAGGTTAATGTTTTAGCGCAAAGATTTTATCACTACTTCTATTGTGTCTGTATATGTGCACACATATATGTATACTTTTATATGGAGACAGTGTCTGGCTATTACATTAAGGTGTCAAATTCATCGAACTCCGATGCTGGGTATCTCACCTAGATCCAGTGTTAACTGCCAAGCAGATCAATGTCAGGTAATTCCAGGCGGGGGTGCGATACTCCACATCGGAGCTTGATGAATCCCTGCGTAGGCTCCATATCCTTTTAGAATCTTGAAACTACTTTCTTCAGGGTACTTAAAATTCTACTGGATTTGACACAACCATTGTTGTTTCTGACCTGCCTGTTACTCTGGTTCAGCTGCATATTTTGTAGCCGGTTGGAGCAGTATGTTTAAGCCCTTCAATGTGCTGCTGACTCTTTGACACTAAGGAAATGAGAAGATACAAAGGTAGATCCCAAAACGTGTGGTATGTGCAAACAACCATTCAACTGAATTAACCCCATTTAAATAATAGGACCCTAGCACTATTTTCCATGCTTCTGCTATAGAGTAGGGATGTGAAGTGGAATCTAGCGTAATGGTATACTTCATTTTAGATTAAATAATTAAAGATCTTCCCTGTAATTAAGGATACCCACAAAACAAGAAGAAAAAGTGCCAATATTTGCTTGTCATGATGAAAAAAAGATAACAAGGGACATGTTTTATCATTCAATGGATTGTGAAATCCTACAAGTAAACTTTCCTGTTTCATTAACAAAAATAGATACTTTTAGCATAAAATATAAAAAACTTATTTCACATGTTTAGTTATATGTGTTGTTGGAGCAAGTTATTTTATCAAACAGAAGTGACTTTTGAAGCATTACAAAGTTATTGCTTTTATATTTAGACATACGTGCTACTCTAGTGCTATTTATCCTTCTTCAGTTTGTTGTTCAAATATTGTAAATAAGAAATCCTCACAGGATCATCCTATACATGAGAGCCTCTAAGTTCATGGAAATATTGATCTCTCATGGATACACGCTGCTTTTATTGTGATAAAATTAAACAAAACATAATACTGAAATAAGTGTTCAACATGTCATTTAGTTGCATACAATTGTGTAGTTTGTGTGTGTGTGTGTGTGTGTGTGTGTGTGTGTGTGTGTGTGTGTGTGTGTGTGTGTGTGTGTGTGTGTGTGTGTGTGTGTGTGTGTGTGTGTGTGTATATATATATATATATATATATATATATATATGTGTGTATATATATATATATATATATACATATATACATAAATATATCTTAAAGTTACTCTTTATCAGCAGTCCTTTTGGAATGAACCTCAATAAATCAGTTTAATTAAAGATTTAAACACGGGAAAATCATATGTGGTAACTTGTATTAATTTTTTTTTGTGAATTTAAGAAATATTATCAGACGCATTTTGCTCCATTAAATTGCAATAGAAATGTATATGATGTGGGATGTGTTTATTGTTAGTATTAGTTACATATTAATATTTTCGTTATATTGATTTTCTTTTTTTTTTCATCACTTTTCACACCATCTGTACAGTATTTTGCCGTTTTGATTGATTAGAGCGCTATTTGGAAAAACGGATGGAATAAATGTCCGTGTTCAGGTTGACGTGAATAAAGAGTTGTTGCCTGCCGTAGTTGTACAGTTTGAAACGTTGCTTTGAATCAAAATGTTCACAAATTGCCCTTTGATTGCAACATGCTACAATCTTCCATTGTATTTTTATTTGTAGGTTCTTTTTTTGTTTATCTTCTCACTAAGTTCACAAAAGCAAACTTGGTCTTGGCATCCAATCTGTTATGCAACATGGAGTTGCGCATTTTTTCTGCCGTGAGTACAAAAAATAAATAAATACTTCCCTACCAACTCTAGCCATAAACAGTTCCTCTCCTATTTCATACTGTAGCTTTTATTTCTGCCAGTGTGAGCAGTCCTGGCTGCCTTAGCTTATAACTAGATCTTATACTAGAAGAGAGAGGGAGAAGCAAGAAATACTGGGCTAGATGGAAAAGATGGGAATTGGGGAACACTATTGCTCATAGAGAGTGCGGAGAAAGGATAGCTCAGTAAGGGCTAGATTTACAAAGCACTGAAAAATCAGTGCACAAACCTTGATATTAACTAAAATAAGAACAGCCATTATTTTCACTGAGTGACTGCCTTATTCACTAAGGTAATCATATGTAAAAACAATGGCTGTAATTGTGCACGTTAGCAGAGGGTTAACGAGCTGTCATTTTGGGATAACGCTGCATTATGCTCAAATAACGGTATATTATTTTTAATTTATTTATAAAAATGTTTTACCAGGAAGTGCTACATTGAGAGCTACTGCCTCTCGTTTTCAATTATGTCCTGGACACCGAGTTTTGATAATACATGGTTACATTAAATTAACAGTGGCAATACTATACATTCAACATTCAAAGGACAGCCTTTGGCGCAGCTAAAGGGTGTGAGCTGTTCGCTGATGTTTGGTGATGTTAAAGTTTCTCCATTTCAATCTGAAATTCACAAGCCCTTTTATCCCCTGTACCCAATTTTCCAACTTACCTGGCCTTATAGATTGTAAGCTCCTTGAGACAGGGTCTCTTCTGCCACATTGCAGGCTTATTCTACGTCTTCTAACGCCATTTTTATCTTGCCTGTAACGGGTACATATGCTAATAATCATATCTCTTAACTTTCCATGAAATGTCTGTGAATTGACTGTATAACCTCTGTTCTTTTAATGTAACCATGTATTGTTATCATACCTCTGTACCCAGGACATGCTTGAAAACGAGAGGGAATGCTCAATGTATTACTTCCTGGTAAAACCTTTGACAAATAAATACATTTATAGACATTTCATGGACAGTTGGAGATAATATATGATTATGGGTCTATGTAACAGTTACAGACGAGGTTAAAATTGTGTTAGAAGAGGTAGGATAGGCCTGCAATCTGTTGTGTTAGAAGACTTTACCCAACCCAGTAACCAAGCAGCGATGGGCAGCAAACAGTTATTAAAGTGTTCGCATTTCTTCCTGCCAGACCAGTTAGTTATTTGCTACAGTAAACACGGAGTTATGATTAATGGTTGTTAACTTAGGTTAGCATCACGTTAAATAGGCTAACGGGAATTTCTGAATATAGCCCTAAGTAAGGAAGCTTCCATAATAAATACAGGTAATACCAATAATGTTGCCAAGTCTAAAGTACATGGGAGGAAAAAAAAGCCAGGAGCTGTTAAGCTAATACTGTAGATAATATAACATTTAAACAATATCACAGACTGTCAGAAGTGCATGAAGCATGGCAGATAAAAAAAAAAGCTCAATATGACATGATACAGTAGTTATTACTGAAACATGGTGGGACGAAACACGATTGTGCAGTTAATTTAGAGGGCTAGTCCATATTTTGGACGGATCCAGCAAATAAGAGGCAGAGAATATAGATAAGTAAAATGTGTTGAAAAGGGAAGACATTTATGAAGGGCTAGAGTAAAATGTAGAAGTTATGTTGCTTTAAAGTTTCAACTGAAGCAAAAGTGGGAAAAAAAATATTGATAGAATCTGCTATAAACCGCAAAGTTTGTATTGTAATATTGTTATAACTTTGTTCCATATAGCGCTTTAAAACTACAGTATAGTGTGCGGTACATAAGAAAGTTACAGACACAGTCCCTGCCCAGGAGAGGTTACAATCTATGTTTCGTGGTGCCTGAGGCACAGGGAGATAGGAGATCACATTCTCATGATTAATGCCTTGGATAATAAAAATGAAATAAAAACAGACTAGCAGTATAAGAAAAAATGTATTACAATGATAAAAAAAAAAAGGTACAAACACTCACATGTGAGAAAACACCGGCGGGCATGTAGTGGCACGGGCGCAAGGATTGTGGAGCGTAGAAATCCCTTGGCTTGTCCCAGCTGGGGTCTGCACGGTGGTTCCTCGGTTGACAGCGTCCTACACTGATTCCCGGATGTGACGTCATGCACTCTTGTGAGTCTTTGCCTCCGTCTTCTCGTCTGGTAGCAAGGCTTCAGACAGTGAGGCTACCTCTCTCGACCTGCTCCTCTTCTTTGAATCTGGCATCGACCAAATACAGAGACTGGCCAAACAACGTCTGGCTCCGTGCTAACACCAGGGTGCCCTACGCGTTTCACACACTCAGCTGCGTCAGGGGACTCCCCTAAAAATGTTCTTGATTCAGACTGGGTTATTTGTTCCTTGGTACTAGAGTAATCACTATTAGTGCATGGTATTATTTATATTTGATGTATATACACCGAATGCAATCAGCTCTTTTATATGTGCTTTAAATATCGGAGTGGTTTCATCTATATTTGGAGAACGTAGAGTGGGTTACACACGTAATAGCAGCAATAAAGGCAATCTGCCGGTGCTCGTGGAGAAGGGGGAGATCCTGTACTACCCCAGAGCAATCACAGAGCAGGAGGAAAGCAGCCAGGCACATGGTCTGGCAAAAGGGGTAATTTATTAGCAATTTCGACAGCATTAGCAGTCTTTGTCAAGGTGAGGGCTAAACATCAAGCAACCAAGTTAAATATATATATACCTCATGGGGTATATATATTTCACTTGGTTGCTTGATGTGTTTGCAGACCTGTCTAAAAATATGTGGGTGTGTAGCACTCCAAAAAGATGCAAATGAATGCAAAAAACTGCAATACTTGCGCAGTACCAGAGCTCCTGGTTCAGGGATGGCTATCTGCAACAATCCAGGGATACAGCAATAAGAGAGATAATCCAAGGCTCCACGGATTTGTAGAAAAATAATTTACTCAAGATACACTGAATCTTGAATAAATTATTTTTCTACAAATCCGTGGAGCCTTGGATTATCTCTCTTGTTGCTGCAGACCTGTCTAAGACATGTGAATGTACTCACAAGTGATCTTTTTATTTGCTATATGCTATACGGTGGAGGTTTCTTGTTGACTTTTTCAACCAACTTAACTTAAAATGTGTATGGTAAATGCTACTGCCTTGAAAATTGCAAAGCTAGTACAACCAACCGCACACTGATGAGACCCATTAAGGTTGAAACATGTCTGTGAGTGGTTTCTCTGGATTTGCATCTGATTACCATATTGTGCTTAAAAGCTGTGTTAAAAGCGAGCATTAGCTAATAAGGGTTCCATATTAAAATGGATTTCAGGCAAAAGGTGACACGGTGTGCTCATTTTCATTTCCTAGAATCCCTTGCTGCAGTGGAAGCACTGTATACTAGGTTGATAATGGTGAAAGGACAAAAAAATAAAAACCGGGCGCTTCTCAAAAATAGGTGAATATTAAATAATTAAGTAATTATACGATATACGTGACAGTGATGTTCAATTGATAATCAGTGCACAAATTGTGTTTAGTGACCTTCACCAATGTGTGAAAAATAATATAAATATTAAAGTGCAATACAATAAATAAAAAAGCAGCTCTACACCCTTAGGATGGACTGTTCAGGTCCAGATGGTTCTTGTGTGGATTTTCAAATTGGAGCGGAGCGCTGGATGACTCAGGATTATGAAAAAGAAAAATAAATACAATAGTGCAGATGGTATAGAAATGATAATATAATTAAAAGGTTCTCTGTAGTAGTGGTACTCACAGATTGCACTATCAAATATAAGCGTATCAGAGACCCTTCTCTCTCTGATGGGAGCCCTTTAATGGAAATCCCTCAGAGTGGTATGTTGATACTGGAAGCTTGTGATATAGTGGTTCAATAATTCTCCCAGGGGTATGTAAAAGTGAAAGAGAGAACACACAATAGAGTAGTATAGTCTAAAATTGTATTGGCAGCAAACGATAATTATATGTATAATACACTCACATTTTGTAATAAAATATTGTTCGTGGGAGAGGACAGCTGTGGATGGAGAACGCCGGTTGTTCTTGGAGCGGAGGAGCCTTTCCGCATACGTCACTGGTGCCTCCGTCACGTCCTGTGTTGTCGTAGGTCAGGGCGGAAGAGGCTGCCTGGTGAATCCGTCTCCTACTAGTTTGCCAGCAGTTGTCTCCCGGTCTCCTCAGCACAATCACCTCCCATAGCGGATCGATTCTACGCGTTTCGCTGTGGCTTCTTCAGGAATCGAATAGGTTAACCCCATAGGTCCTCCCTTATATATATAGTCCATCATAAATTGACATAGAGCTAATCAGGGGGTCCTATCAGCTGATTACAATGTTATATATCATTGGTGATGGAGATGTGTGTCAGTTATTTTAAACAGTGCATACAATATAAGAAGTTCATATTCTCTGATACAATTAATACAATTTCTATTACAACAGATAAAACAATAAGATTTTAATTCATAATATTTAAAACAAGAGATGATGTAAAAAGAAGTATATAAAAGGATATATGAAAAATATATTAAAAACGACGCAATGAGTGACGGAGTTCTAAATAGGATGAGGAAGATAAACAAAATTAGAAGCAAATACTTTCTAAAATATTATTGAAATACAAATATCATATGTTCTTAAAGGAATTAAAAAACTTTGATATTAAAATTACCATAATAGAAACACCATATTGTAGTAAAAAACACATATTATATAAGAACAATATTATAAAAGACAATATTTTAAGAACAATAATATAATTAAGAACGTGTGTTCAAACTATTATATTAAGAAGGCACCAATGTCTATGTCAACATTCAGACCCTTTGGACTGAGGGTCTGTAGCTTATGAATCCAAAAAGTTTCCCTTTTTGCTAAAGTGTTTAATCTATTGCCCCCCCTCCAGTGTACTGGGACATGTTCAATACCTTTAAAAGTTACAAAATTGGGATTTGATTGATGACACATATAAAAATGTTTGGAGACATTGTGTGTTAAAATACCCTTCTTAATATTTAAAAGGTGCTCTAAAATCCGTACTTTTAGAGGCCTTGAGGTACGTCCTATATATTGGAGACCGCAAGGACACGCTAAAAGGTAGATGACAAAATCCGTTTTACAATTGATGTACCCCTCAATTTAAAAAATTTCACTAGTGGTGTGAGATTTAAAATTGAATTTGTCCTTGTGTTTATGCGTGCTTGCTTTGCATGCATAACAACCATAGAAACCTTTTGGTTTATCTAGCCATGTATTAGTCTCTTCATTTTTCTTCTTTAAAAAGGTGCTAATTTGCTCTTAAGATTTGGAGCTTTCTTAAAAATGACAACAGGTTTATCAGGTATATGATCTTTCAGAATCACATCATTTTGAAGGATATGCCAGTGTTTACCTATTATATTTTTGATCTGTGATGCTTCTCTATTGTACTGAGTAAGAAAAGCCATATTAAAATTGACGTTTTTGCTTATATTCTTATCTTTTGTACTTAATATTTCTTTGCGGTCTACAACGTCTGCTCTCGTGACAGCTTTATCAATAGTATTTGAGTTATATTTCCTTTCCTTGAATTTATTCAACAGGACCTTAGATTGCTCATGGTATATCTGTTCATCAGTACAGTTTCTCTTGATTCGTCTTAACTGACCGTACGAGATATTGCGAATCCACTCTGGATTATGGCAGCTGCTTTCTAATATGAAGTTATTGCTATCCACTTTTTTAAAAAATGTTTTCGTTTTTATCAAATTATCTTCAACATAAATGGTTAAGTCCAAGAATTCTACCTCTTTCTTACTCCAATTGGTAGTAAATTTTAGATTCAAATTGTTCTCTCCCATATGTGTGAAAAAAGCTTCAAGTTCTTCTACACTGCCTCTCCATATGAACAAGATATCGTCTATGAAACGACTCCATGAGACGAGGTTCGCACCAAATTCCTGGTTGGACCATATATGATCGTCCTCCCAGATTCCCATAAATAGATTCGCGTAACTTGGTGCGAACCTCGTCCCCATTGCGGTACCTTGTTGTTGCAAATAATATGTGTCATTAAACCAAAAATAGTTCTTTTCCAAAATAAATGCAATAGACTCAAGAAGGAAATCAATCTGTTCATCTTTCATTTCGATGTCAGCTCTCAATATTCTGTCAATGGCCCTAAGCCCGTCATTATGTACAATAGAAGTATAAAGAGATGTAACATCTGCTGTTACTAAGATGTATTCTTCTCTCCATGTAATGTTTTCTAAAATATTAATCACATCTGTGGTGATAATGGTGAAAGGCAGGGTTATAGACCTGTCTAAGACGTGAATGTGCTCACAAGTGATTTTTTTATTTGCTATATGCAAAACGGTGGAGGTTTCTTATCGCCTTTTTCACCCACCATAACTTAAAATACACACACACACACACACACACACACACACACACACACACACACACACACACACACACACACACACACACACACACACACACACACACACACACACACACACACACACACTATATGTATGTGTGTGTGTGTATATATATATATATATATATATATATATATATATATATATATATATATATATATATATATATGTATGTATATATATATATATATGTATAGCCATGTATATAAATGGCTTATTGCTTTCCTCTCTGTGGGCAGTAAGTCCTGGTAAGAACAGGTATGCCCACAGTAGTTATGGAGGTTTACCCTCATCCAATGGCGAGGTGCCCTATGTATGGAGGGGAGTGGCTGTATGCTCTGAGTCCCTGGATAGTGACATCAGGGATGCGACTATTTCCTGAAGTATATAAGGCACAACACAGTTAGCTGTAGTGTTGTTGGTTGGGTGTTGGTGGTGGATTTTGGAGTGAGAGTTCAAGTTCTAGTTCTACCGTGTTCTGGCAGTGGCGGAAAGCTGATAGGATAGTATGACCTGCATAAGGGATTGAGGAAACAATTTGTGACCCTTGTGAGGTAACTAGCGGTCCAGGGTTGACCAATCAGCCTGTCAAGCCACTCTGTGTCCAGGGACCTGGCGCGGAGAGGATCTCCCTAGGAGAATAGGGAATCCCACTTCGATTCAGGAGGGCATACCTTGCGAAGGGACAGCACGGAGAGATGTGCGGCTAGAGCCGGCAGCTGCATGGGGCAGTCTGCCACATCACCGTCAATAATAAAGATGCCTTGTTCAAAGAGACCCCCACTGTGTGAGTGTGAAGTTACTCGCACGTGGATGGCACTACCGAGAAGGAGTTCCTCACCAGGACCATCTCCCTGCGGAAGCATAGATCCTGATGAGGTGGAGGCGCTGCACATGATGTAAGTTGGACTCGCACACGCTACCTGTCTGTTGATAATCCCCTAATACCATCAAGCGGGAGACTCAGGAGCCCTGTTGCCTACAGGTGCACCATCAAACACCACACGTAATGGGGACAGTTTAGATCACCCGGGCCAATGTGAGATTGGGGGGGGGGGGATAAACCCATTACATTTGGAGGCGCTGCTGAGATGGACCTGTCAACAGGACAGGCTTTTGCTAGGCACACTAGGAAACAGGGAAAGTGTATACTGCCACTTTGTGCTGCATTGGGAAGGAACCGCAGGGAGACCCTGGGAACCTGAGAGGAGTGAGTGGGTCTGGATGAGAAGGGCTATAGCTATCCGAATCACCTTGAGGTAGTGCTAGGGGTAGGGCACCTGGAGGGATAGACTGTTAACTTAGGTCAGGAATCCTGGAAAGGGCCTACACTAGGCTGACCAAGAGAGGTTGATGCCCAAGTACTGCATGGAAGCCCCAGAGTACTCTAGCCTATTCCAGAGCACTTACCGAAGGGAGCACAGACTAGGAGGAAGGAGATACAGTAGACACTGAAAGAGTGAGCCTAGCCTGAGGTAGTACAACACGAGTTAGACGTATGTTAGGTACACGAGGTGGTGCACCAGGCATGTTTATTGTACGGATGTGGTAGCTGCCCAGCAGAGCGGAGCTCCATGTACAGTAATCCAGTATTCCGTGATCAAGAAGTGACCGTCGGAATGAAGGATCTGCAAGGGGCAGAATGTCCAGGATGTCGGGAAGGTGAACAAGCTACAGGAGAGACTCTTGTGTGTTTGTTATGGAATGGCGTGAAAGCCGTGGCTGCGCCGTGTTTGTCCTGCTTTTGTTCTACGGATGATACCCCTGAGAATAGTGAGGACGACAGTCTTGTGCGATGGGAGGAACGAAATGGACTTTGTTACAAACCAGTTAATAAACAGCCAGACGCTACCTCAAATACAAAGAAGGACAGTGCTTACCAAAATGGCAGTTCCCGTGTTCCCGGGACACCGCGTGGGCCAGCTGCAGAAAGTCTTGCAACTCTGCAGTTTGCAAATTGTTGGCCAGGATTGGCGGCAATGAGGAAACTCCACCCAGTTGAGGAGTTTGGCGCGAAAGCTGGAGCCGCGCCCTCATGGACGATGACTCACTCAGCTCCAGTGCTGGGTCAGCCTACAAAGCAGAGAGACGTCCCCCTAGTTTCAACCAGGGGGAGTGGTCTAAAGTTCCACCGGATGTTGAAGGAGGAGGTGGGGGGAAGGACAGCTCAACCATCCCCTGCACTTCAGTTGCGAAGAGCCATCGATCACTACAGACCACTAGGAAGAGTGACTCCGTTGGTGACAATGGCTGAGCAAGCGGAAAAGGGGGAACAGGGTCCCCTAATATCAACCCACCCCTACTCGGCTCCAGGAGGCTTCCTGATCATCCGAGTAGAAGGTGTGGAGACAGTGGTCTGTCTCTGCCTGCAGTGCAGACTGCCTGGTGGAGCCGTGGGCAGTGAGGCTCGGTGCCCTCACTGTAGTCTACAGTACATGTGGCCCATGACGACTTTTGTGCCGATACAGACTGTCGGGATGAGACATCCTACTCCGACGGCGGCAACGGAGCTTCCAGGTGCTTTATGGAGGGAGAATGCAGATCCCGTGGAGCCGGAACCCGACCGGGTTCGCAAGCCGGAGAAGTCTAGTCATCGTAAAGGTGACCGGAAAGGAGCCCATAGACGGTCCCCTGCCGGAATACCCCGACCGAACTGCAAAATAGAGTCCTCGGACGAGGAGTGTGCCAGGCTGGCCGAGGCACAGGACTTGCTGGAGGAATACCATGCTGCTGGTGTTCCGTGGCGAGATGCCATTCCCCGTGGTGTGGAGACATGAAGCCGTGTGTCTCCAGTGCTGCGACAACCCGATCGCCGGAGTCCCACCGCCGTGGTGACTAGCGGGTCGGAAGGAGGTCGATCTACTCCGACCCTGCGGAGCAGCAGGTTAACTCCGTGCTCACTGCAGATGCCGGAGCTGGAGGCGAGCGAAGAGCGGGACCAGGGTCAAGCTGGACCGCGCAGCAGAAGGGCGTTGCCGGATATTCTCGTGGAAGAAGAGGTCTCGCTTGGGGACCCAACCCAAGATGGCGTCGCAGCACGTGCGGATCCCGAGACAGTTCCGGACGACCTGGGCGGTGTCGAGTGGGAGGCAGTGGCGCCTCCAACGTCGAACAGTGGGAGTCGATCCCCTACGGACAGCCGACAGAGTGGGCACTTGAATCGGAGAACGAGGGGACCCACTACCGAAGGATTGAGCGGACATTGTGGCACACGTGAGTCTGGTGTTGCGGAGGAGCAGGCCGTGACCCTGCCAGCACCTACCATCCATTCCCGTTCCCCAACCCCGTCCATTCCCAGGATTAGTCCCACGGCCTTAGTTCAAACCCCTGTCCCTGTCACTGGTTCCGTTGGGTCGACATCTAGTCTGGGTATGTCAGGGGATTCCCGGGGTCCTATCACAGAACGGACTGGAAGCCTGGACTGGAGAACATCTGATGATGGATCGGAGGGTGGAGGGAGAGTTTCACCCCGGGGTTCCATTATTAGCGCGCTGATTAGCGCGTGAGGGCGGACACTGGTCGCAGCGCAAGGAAAGGGTTGCGAGATCGGAGGATACTTCAGGGGTGTCCTCGGCCGGGCCCGATGATGAAGAAGAGCCACTAGAGCCTAACTCTGAGGAAGTAAGGGAGACTAGGTGGTGGGCACCGTTATATGAGGGGTATGTCGCCTGGCTCGACCGCACCCATTTTCTGTTAGAACGGGAGGGGGTGGTTGATCATTGGTGGGCTCCCGGGGATTTTGATGACGAGGCGTATCTTAAGGCCCTAATGGTAAGGTGGGATCGGATTCAGGGAGGCCTTATTACCCCAAAGGGATCAGAAGGGTTGGATGACCCGGTAGATGCAGATGAGCCCCTGTCATGGGTGTTGCCAGGAGGGGCTGGGCAAAGTAGACTAACCCGAACTTGCCGAGCTGAACGGGCTATCGCAGCCCAGTATAAAAGGTCACATGCGCTCGAATACCCATATGTACCCGAACCTCTAATGAGAGAGATCGAGGAGAACAGAGAGAAGTGGCTCAGAAACGATATCGAGCACTATATTGTAAATAAGGGAGGAGATATTAGAGGGATCCAGGCGGAGCAGGGGGTTTCCCAACTCATGCGGGTTTGGAAGATAGGACGTAGTGTGTATATGCACAAGGTGGTATACTGTAACGAGCGGGGGTTACCACGAGAGTATAGTATAACCGTTCGTGATGCAGCGGGGCGGGAGGTGAAGAAGCCAGACCCTCGACACTATTATTAGGTCCGCAACGAGTGGTTTGTCTTTTGTTCTTTGCTGCTTACTGCTGGTCGGTGGGTGGGTGTTGTCAGTACTATGAAGATGTGATGATGTTACTACTGAATCTGTGTGTTCTTTTTCAGTGTTTCCTGGAGCAAGGTACACGAAATTTAGGACCAAGCCGGGACGGTGGGGATTCAACAGGGGAAGTATATAGCCATGTATATAAATGGCTTATTGCTTTCCTCTCTGTGGACAGTAAGTCCTGGTAAGAACAGGTATGCCCACAGTAGTTATGGAGGTTTTCCCTCATCCAATGGTGAGGTGCCCTATGTATGGAGGGGAGTGGCTGTATGCTCTGAGTCCCTGGATAGTGACATCAGGGATGCGACTATTTCCTGAAGTATATAAGGCACAACACAGTTAGCTGTAGTGTTGTTGGTTGGGTGTTGGTGGTGGATTTTGGAGTGAGAGTTCAAGTTCTAGTTCTACCGTGTTCTGGCAGCGGCGGAAAGCTGATAGGATAGTATGACCTGCATAAGGGATTGAGGAAACAATTTGTGACCCTAGTAAGGTAACTAGCGGTCCGGGTTGACCAATCAGCCTGTCAAGCCACTCTGTGTCCAGGGACCTGGCGCAGAGAGGATCTCCCTAGGAGAATAGGGAATCCCACTTCGATTCAGGAGGGCATAACTTGCGAAGGGACAGCACGGAGAGATGTGCGGCTAGAGCCGGCAGCTGCATGGGGCAGTCTGCCACATCACCGTCAATAATAAAGATGCCTTGTTCAAAGAGACCCCCACTGTGTGAATGTGAAATTACACGCACGTGGATGGCACTACCGAGAAGGAGTTCCTCACCAGGACCATCTCCCTGCGGAAGCATAGATCCTGATGAGGTGGAGGCGCTGCACATGATGTAAGTTGGACTCGCACACACTACCTCAGCTACCTGTCTGTTGATAATCCCCTAATACCATCAAGCGGGAGACTCAGGAGCCCTGTTGCCTACAGGTGCACCATCAAACACCACACGTAATGGGGACAGTTTAGATCACCCGGGCCAATGTGAGATTGGGGGGGGGGATAAACCCGTTACATATGTAACGGGTTTTCCCTGTCGAATACAGACGCTACTAACTGCTGTGTAACCTGTGTGGCTCTCAGGAGCCTAAGCCTCTGCTTGGGGAGCCTGGGGTACATACATATAATATGATCTCGTGGTGCAACGCCTCCACCTGGGAGGGATCCCAACGGAGTGGGAGGAGGCCCTCACAGGAAACAATCACGTTAAGCAAACAGATGTAAAACAGAACTGGCTTTACTGCATAGCCTGTACGTATTCATAACTCAACAGGTGTCCCTCTCTAGAAGAGACACTGACTACTGCGTCTCGCAGGACGCTCCCACCTACACCGGGTGATCCCAACTCGTGTCCAATAACCCCACACAATATGTCCCGCACCCTTAAAGGGAAATATGTGACTGCGCAGCCACTAGTCCCGTATTAATAATATTGTAGGATCGTTGGTGCACTTGTTGATGGTTACCTGCCGAGCACTCCAGTGCCCGGGCCTGCCAAGGAGCTTCACAAAGGATCCGAAGGCTGATGAATCCAGGAACTACCGTCCGGGGCGATCCCACCCAGATGGCTGCTGCAGCGGCAGCGGAGGTCTGAGTCCAAACCTCTGGATGGACGCGCGGCGTCCGCTTTGTCCCTAACTGACTCTGTGTAGTAAGGGGGCAGGGTCCCTTACCTGGGGCCTGTCCCTACAACACTCCATTACTGGTGACTCAGGACTATCTGGGGCCTAGGGGGCTGCTGGCCTAGTGCAGAGAGTCACTGACTCCTGCACCCTACCTCCTTCCCCTAGTTGCTCCTGACGTCGACTAGCATGGGCTCAGCGCGTCAAATGTATCCAATCTCCCCTGCAGGGAGATCCTACAGCCCTATTGGCTACCTGGCGTCACCTGACTCTGCCCCTGTGCACCCTGGGGGCTGTATCTTCTTGGGAGCTATTCTCCCCTATGGCCGCCTCGCGCGCACTTCCTTTGCGCATGCGCCAACCTCCGCAGTGGCCACCGGCTGCCGCGACCCATTGCGCATGCGCAACTTCTTAGGCAATGGCGGCGCCCCTCGCGGGAGCCGCTGGGGACCTTCCGAGCACCGGAGTGCTCCCTGCACGGCCCCCACCCTCCAGGAACGCCGGCAGGGCTGCTGCTTGGCTCCGGCAGCCTCCACCATCAGCAGAGGTAACGGGGGAACCTTGTTACATCTATCTATCTATATATATTTATATATATATATATATATATATATATATACACACACACACACACATACAAGCTACTTGTGATACATGTAACAACTACTCCCCCCAAGGGAGATCTGTAGCTACATGGTATGGTTGTAGTGCTGGGTAGCTCATCTGTGGTCTTCCAGGAGGCCTGAGTCTCTGCAGATGGTAGTGGGAGCAGCAACAGGACAGGCTTTTGGGTTTGTTGGTACAGCGCCTCCATCCTGCAGGGATCTGCCAGAGGCAGAGAGTAGTCCCCACAGGAACCCCTTCCAGTAATTCACACTCAGGCAACAGATCATCATTTATTGGCAGGCCAGACCTGATTCCTTCCTTCTCTTGCAAGACAGGTACTTTACACACACAACAGACATGGAACACTTCCTTCGCATCTTGCATGGTCATTCTCCCTGACTAGGCCCCCCAAGGGCTTAAGGCCCCTGGGGCTAGTCGCAACCCCTAGCCCCCCAATGGGACAAGGCAGAACACTGCCCAACTCCCTGGGGAGCAGGCTACATACTGGAACTCCATACTAAATTGGGGTAGGAAGCATCTTTTATACCTGAGAAGGGGTATCGCACCATACTACGTGACCCATTAAACACCCCCCCCCGCCCCCCGCCCCCCAGGCATGATACTCCCAACTGCTATTAGGCCTGCACCTGGATATGGCAACAAATTAACCAGCGACCTAACTGACTCACATGCTGGCCCATGTAAGAGGGATTTAACCCTAACACTGCCTGCACTTTACCAGAACTTACATGCTAGAGCAGGAAACACATAGCCAGGTGCACCAGGCTATATACACATGTAAGATACTTATATTAACAGCAATCCTTCACCATTGTTATTAAACTGGGTGGTCTATCATTTATTTATATTTTTCTATTTTATAATGATTTTATATATATTTTTAGAATAATCACTTTGTAAGATTCTACTTTAAATTAGTGCAAATGAGTGCTCATTTTCAATTACAGTACTTCCCTTTGTATATAGTCTGGGATCAAGATAAGCTCTGGTTTAGACATGTTAAATTTCAGGTCATGGAGGGCAATCCAGCCTGAAATAACAGAGATACAATCTGTGATTTGGGACTGGGTATCACAAGTAGATTTACAGGTTGAAAGATACAGTTCTGTGTCATCTGCTTTGAGGTGATATTTAAAACAAAAGGAGTTAATTAGATCATCAGGTGAGAGTGTACATATATAGAGAGATAAGGAGTGGTCCCAGGACAGAGCCATAAGGCATTCCAACAGACAGGTTAAAAAGAGAGAGAGCTACCAATGAAGACACTGAAGGTGCGGTTATAAAGATAAGAGGAGAACCAGGACAGAGCTTTGTTTTGGATACCAAGAGCGTAAAAAATTTGCAGGAGTGGTCCCCAGTGTCAAAATAAGTGATTGGAGATTGGGATGGATTCCAGGGCAGAGAGGTCAATGGAATGGAATTTACAAGTGTAGTGTGGGAAAATAGGAGAGTGGGAAGGAAATGAGAGGAGACGATAATCAGAAAGTAGAAAGGGGAGATACTAAAATCAGAAAGAGATCAGTTTCTATTAAATACAAGATCTAAACAGTGGCTGTGCTAGTGTGAACTAGAGGCAGTGTATTGGCTGAGACTGAAGCGTGTGGCCCATGCAACAAATGGATTATCAATATGGTAGATATAGTCTCCCAAAGGAGAGGAGTATCAGAGAAAAGGAAGAAGATTATCCAGGATCCAAAGTCAGATAAAGAACTTGAACGGAGCATGCAGTTAGGTGGTCAAAAAATAACGGC
Organism: Ascaphus truei; assembly: GCF_040206685.1. NCBI lineage: Eukaryota > Metazoa > Chordata > Amphibia > Anura > Ascaphidae > Ascaphus > Ascaphus truei. Next base: position 57,610,518 of record NC_134483.1, on the reverse strand, counting down.
CACCTGTAGAGAGAGGGGCAATTAACGTTGGACAGTTAAAAGACGAAAATGAAAGTAAAAGAGAAATAGGGAGTATAGTTGTGAGAGGGTAACCGCTCGAGTCTCTTTACAAAAAGGTGCTACACAAATTCAGAACACACTGCAAAAACTAGGGAAAGAGATCCTAAAATACCTCTTGATTGTGTGAACAGTTAAATGAGCTAGTTAGTACAAGTCAGTCTATAAACGTGTAACCTCATTTCTGAGTGTGAAAAATTAAGATATTTAAACAACATTTAATCATTAATAATAAAATAATAGTACAACAAGTAACTAAAATCTCGTGGGGGGAGGCAGAATGTTTGAATTAGTGATACGTATCAGTAACCAATATGGTTATGTATGTGTAGCCCCCTGTAAACAGCACGGGCTATACCTATCTTCCTCCTACTGTGGTAAGTCCTGTTAAGGGCAGGCACCAGTAGTTATCATGTGTTTTTACCCTTCAAAGCCCTGCCCTGAATGGTAGATGCAGGCCCCAGACTCTGCTGCAGGCGTGAGACAGAGGGGAGGCTCTGCTGACATCATGAGGGGTGGGGCTGACTCTATTTAATCAGCCAGCTCCTGTAAGTGACGGGTCTTGTTACGTGCTGTTCTGTCCGAGGAGTTGGAGGAGACAGTGCGGTCTCACCTGTGCAGTCATACAGGAGCGAGAGAGAGAGAAGGAGAGACTCAACCCCGTTGAGTAGAGCGGATAGCACTATAGTCCTTGTGGACCAATGCCCCTCATCCCACTGCCGGGGTGATGGGGAGAATCCATTCCCCACCCAGAGGATAACCTCTGCGGTGGGCCGCGGGGTATTGCCGCCCCAGCCCAGATCATCCTGTCGGAGGAGAGACTTGGAGGGAAGGAGAGGAGGAGAGTTCTGTAAAGGGATGAGAGTGGAGTGATAGCAAGGACATTGCTGTTGTTGTTGTGGCTGCTGGTCGCCACTACATTTGGGGTCACTGATCTGACCAATAAAGAGACTATACTTTTATACCAAAGACTGTGTGTACTTCTGGGAGCATTCAACCCTGAACCAGGGAGGTTCTTCTATACAGGTCCTATCCCATATCCATGGGAGTATAGAAGATGGAGGCGCTGCACTACTAAAAGAATGGAGGCTACCACCCCAGAAGCCTGGTCCTGTCTCCCCAATAACATTGCGGGAAGATCAGGCCCTCCTGTTCCACGCAGGTATGCACCACCACTACGCATGTAATCCGCCCTCACGCACCCTAAACACTACAGATGAATCTGGGGGGGAAACAGGGTTACATTTGGTGGCGCTGCTGAGAGGCCAGAACAGGTCAGGCTTACAGCGAGGCGGAACAGAAAGAGTGAGATGCACTCTCTGTGCAAGTGCTGGAGAAGGAAGGGCGCAAATGCACATACCGAGGGTAGTCAGGGGAGCGTAGACTCTCGCACAGTACACCTTCGGCGCCCTTAGGAGGTGGCGAAGGAGGGGTGATTAGCTATAGCTGTTCGAGTCCCTTGAGGCAGATAGCGTGAGGCAACTGGGGGGGTCAGCCTGTTAACTAGTCCAGGGACCATGGCCCAGGGCCCATGCTATGAGTGGCCAAAAGTAGGAGACGCCCATACCTAGAAGGAGAGGTACACTAGCTATCACCCACACAAATGCACCACAGAGCACTTGCACTGTAGACACCGAGTACAGTGCATGGAGGAGAGGAGTTCCGCTGAGCCTGGGGCAAAGCCACCTCATATTAGTGGGATACAGAACAGAATGCAGAGCACACGTTTGGAGGTTAGTCAGTGTTTAGGTACGAGATACCCAGTAGACACTGAGAATAGGGCACATGGACATTTAGAGGACTCATCCAAGATGGCGCCTGTCCCTATATGTGCTCCGCGGAGCAAGAGAGATGATATAAAATGGCGGTTCCCACCACTCCTGGAGCAAGCACGTGAATTGTGCAAAGAGACAGTGAGATCAATGTGGCGGGAAATGTGCAAGAGTCTGGCGCCAAACCCAGATTCCTTGCAGGAGGAGCAGAGCGGCGCGAAAGCCGAAAGCCCACCCACATGTGCTGTGACTGGTCAGAAAGCCAGGCCCCGTCACACTAAAGGAGAAAAGACCCCGCCTCTGGATTCCACCAGAGGGAGGGGGCACAAAGAGAGCCAATCAGGAGGGTCCTCCCCAGCGAAGGGAGGGACCGGAAGCCAGAGCGAAGAGCTTCACTTTTGTCTGGCATTCGAGGAGCAAGGAGCTGAAACACTGAGCTGTTCCAACCCTGAGTGAACCATGACTGAGATGAATACTTCGATTTACTGGAGGCTTACTGGTAGTGGAGGAAACTGAGCACGAATACCTCAGGTGTTTGTGCGTCCACTGCTGGATACCGGGCGCGGTACCAAGCACCAAGGCCCGATGCCCTCAATGTGGCACGTTTTACCTTTGGCCGAACGAGCCGTGGCCTTTGATCGAGACCCCGTGGGGTGCCTCTCCGGGAACCTTAACGGAGGTGGTGGAAGGCAAAGACAAGACTGCGCCCGATCGGGAAGGAGGGAGTAAGGAGGGAAGGAAGGAAGAGGTGGCCGGAAGCCCTACACGTCCCCCAGCAGCGGCTATCCGAGTCCAGCCGCAACCTGCTCCTTACCTCCCACCACCGGCATCCATCCCCCTCCCCTGGCATCCACTTCCTCCCCCCCCCCCCCGAGGCCCCCACACCTACCGGCCCTCCGCGGCATAATCAGTTTTGGGCCTAGCCCACGCGGCCCTCCGAGTCCCAGCCTGCTCCTCACTCACCCCCCACCGGCATCCACACCACCCCCCCTCCTCCCGACACCCCCCTCCTCCTGATGCCAGCTCCGCTCCGATCTCAGCAGCCGGCACCAAAGGTAGGGAGGGGGAGTGGGAGGTGTGGTGTGAGTGTGGTGTGCTATGCAGTGTAGTGTGCGGTGAGAGTGTGCTGTGAGAGAGTGCTGTGAGAGTGTGGTGTGAGTGCTGTGAGTGCTGTGTGCTGTGAGAGTGTGCTGTGTGCTGTGAGAGTGTGCTGTGAGTGTGCTGGGAGCAGTGTGCGGGGAGTGTGTGCAGTGTGCAGTGAGTGCTGGTAGTGTGTGCAGTGAGAGTGTGTGCAGTGTGCAGTGAGTGCTGGGAGTGTGTGCAGTGTGCAGTGAGAGTGTGTGCTGTGAGCAGTATGCAGTGAGTGCTGGGAGTGTGTGCAGTGTGCAGTGAGAGTGTGTGCAGTGACAGTGTGTGCAGTTAGAGTGTGTGCAGTGAGAGTGTGTGCAGTGAGTGCTGGGAGTGTGTGCAGTGTGCAGTGAGAGTTTGTGCTGTGTGCAGTGAGAGTGTGTGCAGTGTGCAGTGAGAGTGTGTGCAGTGAGAGTGTGTGCAGTGTGCAGTGTGCAGTGAGTGCTGGTAGTGTGTGCAGTGAGAGTGTGTGCAGTGTGCAGTGAGTGCTGGTAGTGTGTGCAGTGAGAGTGTGCAGTGAGTGCAGTGAGAGTGTGTGCAGTGTGCAGTGTGCAGTGAGTGCTGGGAGTGTGTGCAGTGTGTGCAGTGAGAGTGTGTGCAGTGAGAGTGTGTGCAGTGAGAGTGTGTGCAGTGAGAGTGTGTGCAGTGAGTGCTGGGAGTGTGTGCAGTGTGCAGTGAGTGCTGGTAGTGTGTGCAGTGAGAGTGTGTGCAGTGAGAGTGTGTGCAGTGTGCAGTGAGTGCTGGAAGTGTGTGCAGTGAGAGAGTGTGCAGTGAGTGTGTGTGCAGTGTGCAGTGAGTGCTGGTAGTGTGTGCAGTGGGAGTGTGTACATATATACATATGGAGGAAATCTCATACGCTCGCAGACTTCATTCACTACAAATTTATGCTATCCTGTTTCAACTCTGCCCTCTTTCAGGATAAACAAACCTACTTTTCATCACTAATCAACACACACAAGTCTAACCCACGCCGTCTCTTTTCTGTCTTTGACTCTCTACTCAGACCACCCTCAGCTGCCTCCTCTTCTTCCTCCATCTCACCTCAGGACTTTGCTGACTTTTTTAAGAAAAAGGTGGAGTCCATACAGCAGAACATCCCATCTGTTGCCTCCTCCCATCCCACAATGCTTCCCAACTATTCTCCTGTCTTTCTTGACTCTTTTTCTGCTATCTCGGAGGAGGATGTATCACTGCTGATCTCCTCTTCTCCCTCTACCACTTGCCCTCTTGATCCCATTCCCTCCCATCTCCTAAAACCTCTTGCTCCTTCTATAATCCCTATGCTCACACAGATCTTTAAGTCTTCCCTCTACTTTGGTACCTTTCCTTCATCCTTCAAGCATGCAACCGTTATACCATTACTCAAAAACAGCAAGCTTGACCCTACCTGTCCTTCTAACTATCGACCTGTCTCCCTCCTGCCTTTTGCCTCCAAACTCCTTGAACGTCTTGTATTCTCTCGATTGCTACACTTTCTCAACACCTATTCTGTACTAGACCCTCTACAATCTGGCTTCCGCACTGCTCACTCTACTGAAACAGCCCTCACTAAAATAACTGACGACCTCCACGCTGCCAAAGACAGAGGTCATTACACTCTGCTCATATTACTCGACCTCTCTGCAGCATTCGACACCGTGGAATCACCCTCTTCTCCTTCACATTCTCCATACTCTTGGTATTCGGAACAAAGCTTTATCCTGGATCTCCTCTTACCTCTCCCATCGTACCTTCAGTGTCTCTTTTGCTAACACCTCCTCCTCCTCTATTGATCTCTCTGTGGGGGTACCCCAGGGCTCTGTCCTGGGACCCCTTCTCTTTTCTCTCTACACACTCTCTCTAGGTGACCTAATCACATCTTTTGGTTTTAAATATCACCTCTATGCTGACGACACACAAATTTACCTTTCAACCCCTGACCTTACACCTGCTATACAGACCAAAGTTTCTGAATGCCTCTCTGGAATATCATCCTGGATGGCCATCCGCCGACTGAAACTTAACATGGCAAAAACAGAGCTCCTTATACTACCTCCCAAACCTGGCCCTACTACATCCTTCCACATTGCTATTGGAAATACGATCATTCACCCAGTAGCCCAAGCATGCTGCCTAGGGGTCACACTTGATTCCTCTCTCTCATTCTCCTCTCATATTCAAAACGTTTCTAAAACTTGTCGCTTTTTCCTCCGCAATATCACAAAGATACGCCCTTTCCTCTGTTACTCAACTGCTAAAACTCTGACTCAGGCCCTCATTCTCTCACGTCTCGATTACTGCATGCTCCTGCTGTCCGGCCTTCCTACCTCTCACCTGTCTCCCCTACAATCTATCCTAAACACTGCTGCCAGAATCACTCTACTCTTTCCTAAATCTGTCTCAGCGTCTCCCCTGCTGAAATCCCTCTCCTGGCTTCCGATTAAATCGCATATCTCACACTCAATTCTACTGCTCACTTTTAAAGCTTTACATTCTTCTGCCCCTCATTACATCTCAGCCCTAATTTCTCGCTATGCACCATCACGACTCTTGCGTTCTTCTCAAGGATGTCTTCTTTCTACCCCCTTTGTATCTAAAGCTCTCTCCCGCCTTAAACCTTTCTCACTTTCTGCCCCACACCTCTGGAATGCCCTTCCCCTCAATACCCGACTAGCCCCCTCGCTATCCACCTTTAAGACCCACCTTAAGACACATCTGCTTAAAGAAGCATATGAGTAGCACTGGATAATCATGGACACATGACACAAAGATTGGCCCCCTGCAGATGCACTTACTAGTATTCCCTCCTACTGTCTCTGTACGTTCTCCCTACCTACCAATTAGATTGTAAGCTCCTCGGAGCAGGGACTCCTTCCTTAATGTTACTTTTACAGTATGTCTGAAGCACTTATTCCCATGATCTGTTATTTATATTTGTTATTTATATGACATGTATTACTACTGTGAAGCGCTATGTACATTTTATGGCGCTATACAAATAAAGATATACATACATACATACATATATGACAAAAAAGCAGTCAGCACTCTAATGTAGAGCAAAAGGCAGTTGCTAGTCCCATAGGAATCCAGGCAGCATATGAACCAGCCCAAAGACCAGTAAAGAGACACTTGCATGGCCCTGAGGAAGGTCTCCCTGTGCGACCGAAACGTTGGCTTTCGTGTAACTGTTTGTTTCAATGCAGTTTATTTTGGATTACTCCTTGCTGGTTTCTGTCTCTTTACTGGTCTTTGGGCTGGTTCATATGCTATATATATATATATATATATATATATATATATATATATATATATATATATATATATATGTATATATATATATATATATGTATATATATATATATTAGTAAGCTCAGTTTTATGTAATTAGAGGCCATAGTAAACATGCTGGTAAAGCAAAAATTAGCTTCTTTGGATCAATCTGTCAGGCAATAATCTTCAAATCGTTGCTTGATGAGAATACTTATCAGCTCTTCAGAGTTTATTAAATAGCATGGAAATGAGCAATTTCAGCAAAATTTCTCATTTTCATTCTGATTTTCAATTTGTCCAACAAAATATCTGAAATGTTGCCATTAGCAGCTTTGGCTGTCTCTTCTTCCTTTATTGAATAAGTAAAGAGGGCTTTGGCTCTTAACGTTTTTTTTTTTTTATGAAATACAGTACATGGCTCGAGCTGCCTCTCCAAAGTATGTTCAACAGGGCCCTTAAATTAGGAAGACTGATTTCAATAGCTAAAGATTAATCTGCAAGAAATAAATTGGGATTAAGTATTTTGCAGGAAAAAAGGAAGAATAATGGACAGTCTAAAAATGATTAATGATAGAATGGTTTTATGAAGGAAATGTCGCGCCAAACTATTCTGTTTAGTTTCTTTGAAGAATTTAGTAGGAATTGGGCTGCGTGCCAGCAATTGCACCTGGAATGAGACGTGCTTGAAGGATAGGTAGCAGAGAGCTGACATAAAGGGAACATATTCAAAATTGGGCCAATGTTGGAAGTGCTGTTTTTCAATGCTTAGTATTAGGGCCACTGCTCTTTATTTTAATTTTATTTTATTAATAACCTCAAGGTAGGCTTAGAGAGCAAAGATTCCATCTCTGCAGATGACTATTTATTTAATGTTGTAAAATCAGAGTAGGATGTGCATACTCTTCAGTAGGATTTTGTTAAACTGGAAGTGTGGACAGGTAAGTTGCAGATGAGTCTTAATACAAATTAATGTAAGGTTATGCATCTTAGTAGCAACAATAAGCATGCTCATTCAAATGAGGTCAGTCATTCATGCGGAAGGATTTAAGGGGCTTGTAGAAAGCATGCTTTGCAATAGTGCTCTGTTTCATGCAATAATGTAAGGAGGGGCAAACATAATTGAGGGCTTTGTGTGTCAGAGCTAGGATTTTAAATGTAATTCTAGAGGATATGGGAAGCCAATGTAGGAATTTACATGTGGAGCAGCAGATGAAGAGCGTGAGTGAACTAGATGAGGCTGGCAGCAGCATTTCAGATGGATTGGAGTGGGCACAGTTGGATGATAGAAATGCCAACTAAGAGGAGGTTGTAATGTGTTGTATTACAGTAATGCTGAGTTTCATTTAATTGTAAACATATCTATATCTGAGATAGACACATTTTGTTGTGTATGTGTACAATCACACTTTATTCAACAATGTATTAAGGCTGACAAATGAACTGTCCTTAAATTTGGGAACATCAGACATGCGTTCAAATACATGTTTGGGACATGAGGTGGGTCTTAATTAGTTAATGTAATGTAATTTCATATTAAAATACATAGATATAATATTGTAATTTTCGTATAGAAATGATCGCTAAACTTGGCATCCTTTCCTCAACAATAGCACATCATTAGTGGTACTGTATGTATATAATACAATGTTATACAAACATTTGTCTAAACAAAAATTCCTTTTAGGATAGTTAACATTATTTTAATATTTTACATGATCATTACACATATGAATCTTAGCCTCGATTGTTATTGTAATTAAAGCAAATTCATCATTAACTTTCATTTATTGGATATACATATTCCGTGAATTTCTACCATGATTAGTCGTAAAAGCTTAATATCATATGACACGTTAAAACCTATTAGCATTGTTATGTATGAATATATATTTCAAAATAACTATGATTACATATTTAACTACTAATAATTACATTGATTGTGTGTGATTCTTAATACATTTAGCACTAAAGGGAATAAGCATCACTGTAAAAATCATTTAAACAGTGTTTTCATTGTTTCTACAAGAACGATTGCTAGTTGTTATTTTCGACACGTCAATTCATATGTTGGGACAGTTGATCTGTAAAATAAATACCAGAAATATAATTAACATATTATGCAAATGTAGTAAGTATATCAATATGCTGGATTAATGTTGTGTGTGCTTCAATATTATGTATTTTGAATTTTTTCGTTTCATGCAGAAGGTAGTCATATGCTTAGGGATCAGTGCGATGTGACCAATTGAACCTTTTAATATGTGTTTGTAAATAATGTTTAGCTTTTATGTAGCTCTGAACGTATTTCACGGCAGCCCTAATGTGCGTGCGCAAGCTATGTTGCGTGCGCACGTTAGCTGGGCGTATTAATGTAGATTTGCATAGTGCAACGTGAGCCTCGTCATATATATATATATATTATACAATCACTTTAATCTATTTTTCAAATTCACTGTTTGTTATCATTTTTTGCTAGATTGATTTATATTGTAATATCATTAATATTGTACATAATAATTGCACGTTAATAATTAATATTAATTTATTTCAATTTATTTTTACTTGATTTCACGAGTGGCGCTACTGAAATTTCTCTCTCTCTCTCTCTCTCTCTATATATATATATATATATATATAGAACACACAAATGAAAAGGACAAAGACAACCCCCTTGTTAGCACTCTAAATTACACCTAAAGAAAATCTACTAATAAAGATTATATTGCAAGAACCAGATGCACTGCAGAGTCAGAAAAATGAACAAGATTTTATTGGAATAACAGCAAGACACACTAACTTAAAAACATGAATATACTAAAGACAGCCTAACAAAATATATGTATCAAAAATATATTGGATAAAAGGGGGACTGTTAATCTAGTGAATGAATTCTATTTTACCTCAAAAAAACTAAAATGTGTCTAAGTGAATATAAATTGTAACACAAAAGTAGTTTAATATAACCCTTGAAGGTAATACAAAATATTATAAATCCCTACTGGCATGAATGCCTAATAGAGAGATATATGATGGATTGTGGCATGGAGGAAAAGTATATAATCAATGACCCAGTATACAGCCAGAAAAAATAATATATTACCAAAAATAAAGGGGGAGAGAAAGGCAAACAGGGAAAAAAATAATATAAAAATAATAATCATACCCTGCCTAGCAATTCCCAAAAAAAAGAAAACAATGAGAACTGATGCAGCAAACAAAAAAAATAATAATAAATTATTTTTTTATATACCTATAAATGACATGCTAACAAACAGAGTCATACAAATGGAAAATACAGCAGTGCATAGCACTGCAAGGACAAGTAATGCCCAGACAGCAAAGAGAGTTAATACTCAGCTGTAGCAGGGTTGCATGAGGCATGTGTCCATCAGATTGTAGAAGGTTTGTTCCAATGTTTGTGCATAGCAGAAATAAAGAGAATCAAAAAATGCTGCAACAGATCCTTCACAAGTCCATCCAAATAAAGATTACATGGGGGCTGTCAGAGAGTAAACACTCAACGCGTTTCACCCGTCGGTGGGCTTCTTCACGGAGTGACTCTGTTTGTTAGCATGTCATTTATAGGTATATAATTTTTTTTTTTTTTTTTATTATTTTTTTTTTTTTGCTGCATCAGTTCTCATTGTTTTCTTTTTTTTTGGGAATTGCTAGGCAGGGTATGATTATTATTTTTATATTATTTTTTTCCCTGTTTGCCTTTCTCTCCCCCCTTTATTTTTGGTAATATATTATTTTTTCTGGCTGTATACTGGGTCATTGATTATATACTTTTCCTCCATGCCACAATCCATCATATATCTCTCTATTAGGCATTCATGCCAGTAGGGATTTATAATATTTTGTATTACCTTCAAGGGTTATATTAAACTACTTTTGTGTTACAATTTATATTCACTTAGACACATTTTAGTTTTTTTGAGGTAAAATAGAATTCATTCACTAGATTAACAGTCCCCCTTTTATCCAATATATTTTTGATACATATATTTTGTTAGGCTGTCTTTAGTATATTCATGTTTTTAAGTTAGTGTGTCTTGCTGTTATTCCAATAAAATCTTGTTCATTTTTCTGACTCTGCAGTGCATCTGGTTCTTGCAATATAATCTGTATTAGTAGATTTTCTTTAGGTGCAATTTAGAGTGCTAACAAGGGGGTTGTCTTTGTCCTTTTCATTTGTGTGTTCTATATATATATATATATATATATATATATAGAGAGAGAGAGAGAGAGAGAGAGAAAGAAATTTCAGTAGCGCCACTCGTGAAATCAAGTAAAAATAAATTGAAATAAATGAATATTAATTATTAACGTGCAATTATTATGTACAATATTAATGATATTACAATATAAATCAATCTAGCAAAAACTGATAACAAACAGTGAATTTGAAAAATAGATTAAAGTGATTGTGACAGGGTGAAGTCAACCCCTATCAGTTATGCCTGGGAAACATATGTCTGAGTGCTTCATCCAGCACTCATAAGGGTTAACTCAGGTGGAAGCTAGCTAATCATGATGTAAGCTGACACCTGAGAGCCAGCAAGGTACATAAAGGATCTTGTTACCAGCAGTAGCTGCCTGTGTCAGATGAGAGCACATGGATAGATGTGCTGCTAGCCAGAAGGATATAGTACACTACTTACTACAGCCAAAGTAAGATTTCTTTCATTTGTTTGCATGACTGCTTAAAAAGACTCTTACGGTTTGGGTATGGTTTAGCCAGCCAGCCTGCTAGCTAGGACTGCTGTGTTAGTCAGTTTTCTCCCAACATGGAGCAGGATTTATTTGCTTAAAGGGACAGTGTACCCGCATGTTATGTTGCTGTGGAGAAATAAAGCCACTGAACGTTTTCATTTATCCTAAAACTACACGTGTGGACTGTTCCCTGACCTCGGCTACAGGCCGTCCTGCCACAGTGATATATATAAAAAAATGTGCTAATGTATCAAACAGGGAAAAAAATGGGAGAGGGAACAAAAAATGGAGGAAAGTCGACCCTTGATGAAAGTCCAGTGTAAAATCAATGATGATATGTGATGCTGTTCACGGATCCACAGCTGCTCTCAGAAGGAATAACCAATTCCAAAAGGGAAACTATAGAAAAAGAAGAACAGAGTGCGCACGTCCCATAGTGTAAAACAGTACATTTAATCAATAAAAAGGACAAGGGGATTAAGGACACTCACAAGGATAAGCGTTAAAAAGGCAATTTGTGATATATATAATCACCACCAGCAAGGCCACACCGTCCTGGAACACATCTGATGGTATAACGTCCCTCCGGTGTACCTCCAGCAGTAGTTTGGTGATTGGGAACAAAGTCTCTCAGCGTCTCTCAGCGTCCGTGCAGTAAAGAGACTCTTTCAGCCTCAGATCAGCTCCATGCGCTCTCCGGCCGTAAAGCGCACACTGCGGGATGACGTAGTGTCGTGGTAGCGTGCCATGACGCGTTTCGTCATGACAGTGACTTTTTCAAAGGGAATATCAGCTAGGGGGAGGGCTCAGTATATATGGACGCATTCAATCAAGGAGGAGTGGCAACAGAGCAACCAGAGGCCAATCGCCAGTGTCCAGACAAAAAACCAAGGCACTGGCGATGGGCCAATGAAAAACACCCCGCCAAACCTGACAGCACAAATACTGATATACATGGATATGCACAGATAAACTACAAATATAATTAAATATAATATGCAATATTACCAATTTTAACCACTAATCAAGACAGGTGGATATAAAGAAATATATTAATAAATGACATACATTCACAGAGGGAATTATACACTATAATAATGATTATAAAAAACGCTCAATGTTAAAAACATCTTAATCCATATATAGGCGCTGACATCAGCAGATGGACATATAACAAATATGTAAAATTAATTCATTAATAAAGGCAGACCCTTATTCAACAACAATTCATTATAAAGCAATCAATAAATATGTAAACATACACATGTATTATGAATCTAAAGACCAATGATTTAATAATTCACGATTTTTGTTTAAAAAAAAAAAACAAAGAAAAATAATTGTGTGAATGAAGAAGTATGTAGATACACACATTGTATAATGAAAGTCAAAAATTGGCTATAAAAAAACACTAGAGAGAGAGAGAGAGAGAGAGAGAGAGAGAATTATATTTGTTTAAATGTATACATACTGTACACACATACACACACATTGACATTAGATTATAGATTTTAAAAATGGTTATTTAACATAATTTCAACGTGTCAATTATGTGTATGGTATTTTTCAACATGTTAGTAATGTATTTTAATATATTGACATTTAATTAAACAGTATCTCATTAAAAAGTAACCAGTACATTAAAATATGAATTAAAATCTAATTGTGTTCTTTAAATTAAAGTGAAAGCACATAAGTGTTTTTTGCTATTACATTAACAGATTTGCAGTTATTCATTTGTAATTTTATGCCCCTTACATGAACTATATGTAATGTTATTTATGTTTTATCACATGTTCTTAAAAAAAGAATAAAAAAAAAAATTCACTTGTTTTGCCATTGCTAATATAATGAATACTACATCCCTGTTAATATATGTATTAAATAAAAAAATATAGAATTTAAAAAATTGTACAAAATTTAAGCTTGTGTATCAATGTTAAAATGAACACGAACAAAAAAATTAATGTTTCAATAAAACTTACTACTGTATACTGGCCTAGATGTATTTGTCTCTCTGGAATGTGCTCCTCGAGCACGTACATTTTTCCCTGACCATCTTTGCGATTGTTGCCTTTGAATGTTTTGTGGCTGTGGCTGCTGTTGGGAAGCTACAACAATTTGGGCCTGTGGCTGCTGTCGATAAGCTTCAACAATTTGGGCCTGTGGCTGCTGTCGATAAGCTTCAACAATTTGGGCCTGTGGCTGCTGTCGATAAGCTTCAACAATTTGGGCCTGTGGCTGCTGTTGATAAACTTCAACATTTTGGGCCTGTGGCTGCTGTTTGGAAGCTTCAACAATTTGGGCCTGTGGCTGCTGTCGATAAACTTCAACAATTTGGGGGTGTGGCTGCTGTTGGGAAGCTTCAACAATTGCGGCCTGTGGTTGTGGCTGCTGTTGGGAAGGTTCAACAATTTGGGGCTGTGGCTGCTGTTGGGAAGCTTCAACAATTTGGGGCTGTGGCTGCTGTTGGGAAGCTTCAACAATTTGGGGCTGTGGCTGCTTTTGGGAAGCTTCAACAATTTTTGGCTGTGGCTGCTGTCAATAAGCTTCAACAATTTGGGCCTGTGGCTGCTGTCGATAAGCTTCAACAATTTGGGCCTTTGGCTGCTGTCGAAAGGCTTCAACAATTTGGGCCTGTGGCTGCTGTCGATAAGCTTCAACAATTTGGGCCTGTGGCTGTGGCTGCTGTAGATGGGCTTCAACAATTTGGGCCTGTGGCTGCTGTAAGATAGACTTCAACAATTTGGGCCAGTTGCTGTGGCTGATGTAGATAGGCTTCAAGATTTTGGGCCTGTGGCTTCTGTTCTGTGTCTTCATCATTTTGTGGTTGCTGCAGCAAGGGTGGTGTGGGTAGAATACACTGTGGTACACAAGGTTTCTAAGTGTGAAGAGATGTAGTAACAGCACATATAGGATATAATTTTCGCTTTGTGCTACTTTTTGCTTGTGTGTCAGTAGAGCCTTCAATAATGGCAGACAATAGTGCAGTGATCTTTGGTGCTGACAATTGAACAGGTGTTCTGGGAGATTTGCCAACAGATGTCTCTAGAGAAAAAACAGGACAATCAAAGGCTTCCACTTCTTCGGAAGTACGCATTCCTGCATCACCAGGTTTTGCAGATCACGAAACTGATGATGTTATATGAAATTTGCAGCTATTGATTGAATAGATCTGTTCAGAATTTGAAACTCAACAGTATTTTGTACTATAATATCTTTTATACTGCTTATTTCAGATACCATCCTTTCCTGAACCCTCATCAGTTCATTATGCAGTGTAATTTGGCTTTGCAGTAACCGATATTCAGCTAGCTCGATAGCGGACAAATTTTCTTGGTTGCCAGGATCAGGAGGTGCAGTTGAAGGCTGATTTGGTGGTAATTCCAGACTGGGAACATCAGTATCGAAAAACAGACACGATGAAGCCTCAAGTCCAGAGATTTGTCAAGGAGATGGAATATCTATTTTGACAAAATGAGTAGAGCATTAATAGCTTGTCACATAAAAAATATCATGCAGATTGTTAGTTAACCAATGCATGTAGATTTCATTGACAGTAATACATTCAATTGTGTCATCAAAGTCATAATAAATGAATTTTTTAAATGAAATTGTGCATCAATAATTGGTCCAAATGTTAACAATAACTATTGATTGTGAATCTTAACAATACAGATTATTTTTGAATTATCATAATAAATGCTTTATATTAACCAACTAAATAACTACATTTAGGTTACTGGATCATGATATATCTTAACTTTTATTATCTAACTGGGCAGATATAACTCACATCTGGTATGGTCCTATGCTCATATGAATGTGGAGTTGTGGCATCTAAATTGACACATAACATTTATAATTTTAGGGCCTCACCTTCAATTACGCGTGTTGCAACTTCTGAACCTGGTGCTGTCAGCTGCTCTTTTTAGGGAGATGCAGTTTGCACTATGTAAATTGGAGATAAGACAGGTGTTAATATTTTTAAGTATATTTACATAAAATTATGATTCCTTTTAAATTAACACTAATTTGTTTGTTAAACTTTGTATGTGATAGTTTAACTGATCAGCAGCAGCTGTATATGCTAATTAGTAGAAAGGTTAGCATTACATTAAAATGATAATTTCAAATACTATGTTAAATACTTTATTCTGGGAGTATACATAAACAGTATTTGTTATGTCTTTTTTTGTTCACCTACACTATAAAATAATGTTATGACACGCACAAAATTAAAAATGCTAATGATATATGTTTAATTTTTTAAACACACAATTAAGATAAAAAAACAATTTCTTGCAGTAAAAGTACCGACTGGGTGAAACGGCTGATCGTATACCCCGATATCCCTATCACCAGACAACCCTTCAAGCATTTTTGGTAATATTTTCTCCTTTAGCTGCTCTTCCAAAGGAGTCAGACTTATATTGGGTGCTGGAGGTCCTCCTCCAGTGCCTGAGGCATGCAAACGTTCACTTTGAAACTTTGATTTTAATTTTCTTTTTATATCATCAAAGCGTTTCCTGCAGTTGTCATACGTTCTGGCCTGATTTCCACAGGCGAATACAGACACTATAATCTTTTGCCATAACTCCCTTCTCACATGTGAAGTGGTTCTGCCTTTAAAAACAACAACATAAAGTTGTTCATGTAAATCTCTTAAATTCAAATTTGTGGTAAAACAAAATGGGATAACGCTACTAACATTTGTTTAACATGCTGTTTGACAAATAATATACTCTGTATGTAGAATTTATTTTAGCAAGAAATTTATTAAATGTTAAGTTTTAACCACCCAGGAGTGCATTTGATAAATGAGCTACTAGTTGGATAGCGGAGGCACAAATATGCTTCTGCTCTCCAATTTTTTGTGAATCCATTAATATCAGCTCATCAACTGCACCCAACTTCACACTAGGCATTTATGGGCACATCCACTTAAACATTACACCATTACTTTAGTGAGCTGTATATTTTGTTTGTATTTTAGTGTTGACAAATAATATCAATGACACATGAACATTATCAAAATTAAACTAGATAGTAAACAAATGATGAATAATAATATAAAATCTTAAAATACTATTCTACACTTGCTTGAAACTTATCCTGGTTGCAAACACTGAATGATAATGAGTACCTAAAAAAAACTAGCTGATCTACCCGGCATTGCCCGGGATTTAATTTTCCTGCTCCCCCTGTCTCTCCACTCCCCCTCTCTCCGCTCACCCTCTCTCTCCGCTCCCCCTGTCTATTTCTCCACTCCCCCTCTCCTGCTCCCCCTCTCTCCACTCACCCCTCTGTCCGCTCCCCCTGTATTTTTCTCCACTCCCCCTGTCTCTTTCTCCGCTCCCCCTGTCTCTTTCTCCACTCCCCCTGTCTCTTTCTCCGCTCCCCCTCTCTTTCTCTGCTCCCCCCTATCTCTCCGCTCCCCCCTCTCTCTACGCTCCCCCTGTCTCTTTCTCCGCTCCCCCCTCTCTCCGCTCCCCCCTCTCCCATCTCTCTCCGCTCCCCCCTCTCTCTCTGCTCTCCCCTCTTTCTCCACTCCCCCCTCTCTGTGTCCCACTTCCCCTCTCTCCCCCACTCTCACTTTTCTCCGGCGTTTACCCCCTTCACATAAATGCGATGGGTGGCGGTGGTGCGTTGTGGGGGGGAGGGGATGGGAGGGTGTTCAGAGGCACGGGAGTGGTGGCGGCCATGCTGTGCCCTGTGGTGGCGGGCGGTGGGGCTGGTTCCCAGCGGGGGCGACGGCGGTGCGCTACAGTGGCGGCGGAGGGTCGGTTGTCGGCACCGGCTCTGTGGGGGGGTGGTGCGGGAGAGGGGGAGGTGGTAGGGTGTTCACAGGCATTGGGGGTGGCAGCGGTGCGCTGTGGGGGCACCTGGCTTCAAGCTCACTGGGGATGGTGGCGGTGCGCTAAGGGTGGGGTGACTGTAACGCCCTGCGTAGGCGTGGCCTTGATGTCAGCCCACCCCACAGGCCAATGAGCTGTGGCCGTCCGCCGGCCAATCACAGGGGGCCCAAACTAACAGACAAACATTTTTTCACTTATATATATATATATATATAGATGACTTTTTAATGCAAATGTCACTTCAATGTGAATTCCTAAATGTAATGGCACAGATGGCTATAAGATTAGTAAAAATCCTTGTAAATAATTTTCTTACCTACTAAGTTCCCATAAAGCTGATCATAATGCTCCAAAATACCCGCCACAAGCACATTATTCTCTTCTTTATTGAAATGGAGATTTCTTTTTTTGCAACTTTCTTCTTACAACCAGCTGTCGCCACTTGCTGACTGCCATCCCCTTCTTCCAATGGAAGAGACTGCAGGAGCACAGCACCATCGCCACCATCAGAGCTACCACCACCAGACACCCCACCACCACCAGTCCCCTGACTCACACATGCACTCACATGCCTACTCCCCCCACCAACTCTACTCACACCACCACCAGCACTCCCCGCATCAACTCCACTCACACCACCACCAGCACTCCCCCCACTAACTCCACTCACACCACCAGTGTAAGGAATCTGCTCCTGGGTTTTGCTGAAACCTTTTCCTTACAGAGCCTTGCAGCTTCAAGACAACTCCCCCTTGAACCTGCAATCAAGAATCACCTGCTTCTGCAATTAGACTGCAGCCTGTTTCTTGCTGCCTCCTATGCAGCTTTGTCTCATTGGCTGTCTGTTCTATTTAACTCCTGCCCCGCCCACCAGGAAGTGGCTGAACATAGACTTTCTCTAGTAACTGTCTTTTTCACAGGCTGTGTTTGGCCTGCCTGGCCTTCTTGCCATTGCTCCTAGTTACTGGCAGACTCTGCCGCGGCTACACTGAAGCCTCAGTGTTTCTTGTCCTGTCTGCAGTGCCAATCTCCTGCTTCCAGTAGCCTCCACTACTCACAGCTGTACCCGGCTAGGGAGTGCTGTTTTGTGCTGAAGCACTGGATCTCCTTCCCTCCTGCAGAGGCCTGCATCGGTGTTCCTGTTACCTGCTGCATATTCTCCTTGTAGAGGCCTGCATCATTGTTCCTGTTACCTGCTGCAATCTCCTCCTTCCTTTGGCCTCCACTACTAACAGCTGTACCCAGCTAGGGGGTGCTGTTTTGTGCTGAAGCACTGGATCCCCTGTTCTTTTCTACGTTTAAGCACCTTTGCTCAAGCGTCCTGTTGCCAAACCCCAGCATGGCTATCGTTTACCCAGCCTTCTCTATCCTGACCCCGGCTTGTCCACGGATTATCCTGCCTTCTCCAGTCCTGACCCAGCTATGTTTTACCACGGAATGCGCAACCCGGATCAGGCTTCATGGTCTAAGGTCGGTGTATATCTATCCCCACCTCAGCCCCGTGGTCCGGTCCAGGTTTGTGATGAGCAAGTATGTTACAACCAGTCCCCTGACTCACTCGAGCACTCACACGCCTACTCAGCCTTACACCACCAGTCACCCCACCATCAGTCCCCTCACTCCCATGACCACTCACAAATAACAAATAAAGAAATGAAACGACAAACTTCCAGAACACTTTCAAACTAACAATAACACAAATGTATAAACAGAACAAAACAACACAAGACAAATCTCTCAAAATACACACCAACCGAATCAATCACCAAACCTCCAAACGCCTAGCAATGTCAGTCTCTCACTACTCACTCCCAACAACACAGGGAAAGATTACAACAAACGCTGCCTTTAAATAGACTGCTCGAGACATTTTTGAGTCTCGCGAGATTCTTGCCAAATTCAACAATCACATGAACACACCAACCCACCACATTCCCGAATTTACAGATGGCTGAGAATCTCGCCGCCGGAAACTCACTAAGTTTAAAATTGTGACTCTCACAGATATTCGGGCCTTTCTGCATATCGTGAGAGCAACTCGGCAAAAACATGGCGAGTTTAAAACCCAGGCGGATATTTATATCGAACTTTAGAGCATAGGCCCCATTGATTGTATTTTATCAATTGTGTATTTTTTTAGGTTGCCCATTGACTGGCAATGTGTTTATCTATGCTCCTTTGATTGTATAGATGACCACATTGACAATCAATGCCTTTTTTGGCAAATGTTTGTTTTTATTTAATTACTAGCTGATATACCCGGCGTTGCCCGGAGGCCGTGAGGGGGGGGCGTGAAAGGCAGGGGGGGGCGTGAAAGGCAGGGGGGGGGCGTGAAAGGCAGGGGGGGGCGTGAAAGGCAGGGGGGGGGCGTGAAAGGCAGGGGGGGGGCGGCCGGAGGCCGTGAGGGGGGGCGTGAAAGGCAGGGGGGGCGTGAAAGGCAGGGGGGGGCGTGAAAGGCAGGGGGGGGCGTGAAAGGCAGGGGGGCATGAAAGGCAGGGGGGGGCGTGAAAGGCAGGGGGGGGGCGTGAAAGGCAGGGGGGGCGTGAAAGGCGGGGGGGGCGTGAAAGGCAGGCGGGGGCGTGAAAGGCAGGGGGGGCGTGAAAGGCAGGGGGGGGCGTGAAAGGCAGGGGGGGCGTGAAAGGCAGGGGGGGGGCGTGAAAGGCAGGGGGGGGCGTGAAAGGCAGGGGGGGGCGTGAAAGGCAGGGGGGGCGTGAAAGGCAGGGGGGGGGCGTGAAAGGCAGGGGGGGGCGTGAAAGGCGGGGGGATGTGAAAGGCAGGGGGGGCGACACACACACACAGTGTCACACACACACACAGTGTCACACACACACAGTGTCACACACACACACACACACACACACACAGTGTCACATACACACACAGTGTCACACACACAGTGTCACACACACACAGTGTCACACACACACACACAGTGTCACACACACACACACACAGTGTCACACACACACACAGTGTCACACACACACACAGTGACACACACACACACACACACGTCACCTAGAGCGACAAACACGTGACACCTACCTCTACTTCCAGCCGCCGCCATCTTCTCACTCGGCGCCGCGAGGGAAGAAGAGTGTCCTTCCGGGCGCGCCGCCATCTTAGTCGCCGCAAGGGAGGAAGGGGGTCCGCTGCCTGTTCCCCCGCCGGGGATGGAGATGAGGCGCCGCGAGGGAGGAAGGGGGTCCGCTGCCTGTTCCCCCGCCGGGGATGGAGATGAGGCGCCGCGAGGGAGGAAGGGGGTCCGCTGCCTGTTCCCCCGGGATGGAGATGAGCGGAGCACCGGGAGAGGTGAGCGGAGGGAGACGTGAGCGGAGGAAGGGGAGAGATGAGCGCCGGGAGGCAGGGAGAGATGAGCGGCGGAGCTCTACTGGCGCTGCAAGGGAGGAAGGGGGGGGAGAGATCCGGGAGGGGAGGGAGAGATGAGCACCGGAGAGAGAGAGAGGTGTGTGTGTGTGTGTCGCGAGCTGAGGGGGAAGAGAGTGGCAGTTGGGTGACGTCACACACAGCAATCTGATTGGCCAGAGGCTGAGGACCAATCAGATTCACCGCAGATAGCACTAACCTCACTAACCATTCGATTTTATATATTAAGATGTATTTTATTTTTTGGATTTTGTTTTAGGGTGCCCATTCATTGCCATTGTGGTAATCCTTGCCCACTTAGTGGGAATAGGTTACCACAGTGACAATCAAGTGGTTTATTGCCTACTATGTAATGTATTGTACTGTTATTTAAATATTATTTTATTGTGTATTTATTTTGTTTTGAAAACAAATGGGCAAACATGCTACGAGCCATATTTGGCTATTAGTGCTTTTGCCCATGTGCATGTGTGGTGACAGCAGTAGAGGGGGTGGGAGATTGGGGTAATTGCCCAAGGAAGGGTGGTTAGGCCTCCCAGGTGGGTAGCAGGGGTTAGAGGTAAAGGAGGGGGAGGATGTTGGGTGACCATTGCTTGCTAATGTGGCTATCTGTGACCCCTTGAGGGCATAGATCACAGTTGTACCGCTAAGGAAAGGGAGGAATTAATCCCTCATGGAAGGACTGAAAACTCATCCTGGGGCAACTATGAAGGTGGTAGCGGGATTATTTAACCCTTCATTACCTTAGTGGGAGTAACCTCTAAAGTAATAAAAGGGTTAACTCCTCCTGCAACCTTCCCGGTAGGCCTAACCACCCACTCTATGGCAACTACAACCTTCACCCATCCCCTCTACCAACAACTAACCGGGCACTGGTATTTAACCCCCTTACATTAGCGGTTAGCTGCTAAGATAATGAAACTGGATGTAAATGTATTTTTATTACATACTGTAGGATGGAAGCGTGGGGTTTCCGGAACTGGTATTAATGCTGGTCAGCTCTGCAGACCCCTGGATTCAATATGATATAGTAACAATACATTTTCTCCATCAGATGCACATCACGTATCCCTGGAAACCTGCGAATTGCAGCTGCGATCTGCATCTCGGTGGTACCTAAATAGCTCGATTTATCAAAAAATACGAGTTTGAGCATTTGTTGAGCTACCACTCGGTTTTTCTGAGTGGGAGAGCTACCGATCCGGAAGAAACAGTTTTCTAGCGAGTTTGGCATGTTATCGGAGCTCTCTGAATAGCTACACATGCAAATTCGCTACAAAAGTGCTCAAAACCGTTGATAAGCCACTTATAGAAGTTTACTGAATAGGCCCCATAGTCTTTTATTTTCACATTCCTCAGGAATTAAAGTACTGGGGCAAATGTGCAGTGAATTATGGATCACAATCCAAAGCAATTTGAATACCAGCTCTGTACACCTTTAAACATGAAAAGCCCACATTCACAAGAGTTTATTGGGAATAATGTTAGAGTTACATGCTTACAAATCAATTTAAAGAATTCTTATTAAATTGGTTCATCTTTAACTCTTCCAGAAATTGAAACACCGGGGACAAATTGTATATTTAAATTACAAGAAGGCCAAATTTAAACACTAACTGAGCGATATATTTACTATGTGATGCTGTTCCATGAAACACCTTCTGGGGCTTGAAAACACCTACAGTTGTGTGAAAAATAAAGTACACCCTCTTTGAATTCTATGGTTTTACATATCAGGACATAATAACAATCATCTGTTCCTTAGCAGGTCTTAAAATTAGGTAAATACAACCTCAGATGAACAACACATGACATATTACAGCGTGTCAAGATTTATTTAACAAAAATAAAGCCAAAATGGAGAAGCTGTGTGTGAAAAACTAAGTACACCCTTACTGCTTCCATAGGAATTAAGATGCTAAGTAGCAGACAGGTGCTGATAATCAAATGCCCTTGATTAATTGATCATCAGCAAGTTTGACCACCTCTATAAAAGCCAAAGTTTTAGCAGTTTGCTGTTCTGGAGCATTCAGGTGTGTGTTAACATAATGCCAAGGAGGAAAGACATCAGCAATGATCTTAGAGAAGCAATTGTTGCTGCCCATCAATCTGGGAAGGTTTATAAGGCCTTTTCTAAACAATTTAAAGTCCATCATTCTACAGTGAGAAAGATTATTCAAAAGTGGAAAACATTCAAGTCAGTTGCCAATCTTCCCAGGAGTGGACGTCCCAGCAAATTCACCCCAAGGTCAGATCGTGCAATGCTCAGAGAAATTGCAAAAAAAACAAGAGTTACATCTCAGACTCTACAGGCCTCAGTTAGCATGTTAAATGTTAAAGTTCATGACAGTACAATTAGAAAAAGACTGAACAAGTATGGTTTGTTTGGAAGAGTTGCCAGGAGAAAGCCTCTTCTCTCTAAAAAAAATATGGCAGCACGGCTTAGGTTTGCAAAGTTGCACCTGAACAAACCACAAGACTTCTGGAACAATGTCCTTTGGACAGACGAGACCAAAGTGGAGATGTTTGGCCATAATGCACAGCGCCACGTTTGGCGAAAACCAAACACAGCATATCAGCACAAACAGCTCATACCAAGTGTCAAACACGGTGGTGGAGGGGTGATGATTTGGGCTTGTTTTGCTGCCACAGGACCTAGGAATCTAGCAGTCATTGAGTCGACCATGAACTCATCTGTATACCAAAGTATTCTAGAGAAAAATATAAGGCCATCTGTCCGACAGCTAAAGCTTGTCCAAAATTGGGTCATGCAACAGGACAATGATCCCAAAAACACCAGCAAATCTACAACAGAATGGCTGAAAAAGAAAAGAATCAAGGTGTTGCAATGGCCCAGTCAAAGTCCAGACCTCAACCCGATTGAAATGTCATGGCTGGACCTTAAGAAAGCTGTGCATAAACAAATGCCCACAAACCTCAATGAATTGAAGCAACGTTGTAAAGAAGAGTGGGCCAAAATTCCTCCACAACGATGTGAGAGTCTGATAAACTCATACAGAAAAAGATTACTTCAAGTTATTGCTGTGGTTCTACAAGCTATTGAATCATAAGGTATACTTAGTTTTTCACACATGGCTTCTCCATTTTGGCTTTATTTTGTAAAATAAATCATAACACGGTGTAATATGTCATGTGTTGTTGTTCATCTGAGGTTGTATTTACCTAATGTTAAGACCTGCTAAGGAACAGATGATTGTTATTATGTCCTGATATGTAAAACCATAGAATTCAAAGAGGGTGTACTTTCTTTTTCACACCACTGTATATAGAAATACAACCAGGTGAAAGGGTCAGCGTTCCCACGGATACTAGGAATTGCTGAAAAACACCTTACAGTCCATTCACTTATAATGGAGTAGCACCACTTAGTGAATATGTCCTGAATGGTTCACTAATACAGTATATAATATACTTAATGTTCATTTCCCACATTCACATAGCTAGATTGTCGAGCTAGAACAAAATACTCATTTTAATAGGATAAATTCGCTGGAAATTCATCCAATGGTGAATCCTATAGCTTACCACATGATTTCCATCTACGGTTCAAACGGAGAGAGATCGCATTTGATATTAGTGTCAATTTTAGTTATTGAATGTGTCCATCTTGAGCTAAAGGAGGTAGAAGTAGTGGTCAAGGGGCTAAAGAAAAGTAGTGAAACTGCGTCTGATTTTGAAAAACTTCTACTGAGTTTTTTATTTATTTATATTATTTATAAAATGTTTTACCAGGAAATAATTTATTGAGAGTTACCTCAATTATGTCCGTGGCACAAAGTTATGAAAGAGCAGCAAAGCTCTTTGCACTGAACCTTCGAAAGATTGAAACAATTGTTGTGCTATAATAATAGGAAGGCTGGGGGCTTCTTTTCTTTGAAAAGAAAGGTGAATTGTAAGTTTGTAGATGAATAAGTAATGGTACTTTGTGTTAAAATAAAGAAGTAGTGGTCGTCCGTGCCCGCTTGTACCGTCACACTTTGATAATTGGGGGACAGGGACGCTGACAGAGTATGTTCTTTGAGTCTCCCAAATGGAGGGAGGGGTTAAGTCCTGAAATGCTTTGCAAGTCATGGAGCCAACATTTACCTCGGGACTAACTAGGGAATTCAAAGAAGCTGAAGATGTGTCATTATGTGTCTGAATGCAGACTAATGTGAAATTCTTCTCTATTTACTGGAATAGACATTACCTCGTTATGCATCGGGATTCACTGAATTGTATTCTACAGGTGCACAGCCACAATGAAAGTTCTCAATTCTCTCCATAGAACAAGCTACAACCCACACATTGCAACAGTGGAATTATATTTATTTGGCCAAAATCCAAATTCCAGAGTATTAAGATTTATATTACACTGTATGATCAATCCCTTTGTAAGAAATATTTTCAAGAAAAAAATATGAAGAAAAAAAAAAGAATATTTACGTCAAATACTTACAGTAATAAGGTCTGTGAAAATTTCTTTAATTAGCTAGGAAAGGTCAGAAGGGGGAGAGTCTTGGTCGGAGGAGACTCTAACTTGGTTATGAACGGGCATCTTGACAGATCTAGGTAACAGGATACAATCAGAACGGTAACATAGCACCCATATCCATCAACACATTGCCATAGCAACATGTGTTGGTAGATGTCTGGAGGGCCCTAAATCCAAGTAAACTAGACACACATTTTACTTAAACCCCCACAAAACATATTTGAGAATAGATCACATGTGGGTGGATATTTCCCTAATACAGGCTGTGCAGATCCATCAAATTAGATGTTTATTTATTTATATTTATAAAAATGTTTTACCAGGAAGTAATACAGTGAGAGTTACCTCTCGTTTTCAAGTATGTCCTGGGCACAGAGTTATAAAAATACATGGTTACATTAAAAGAACAGGGTTATACAGTGAACTCGCAGACATTTCAGGGACATATAGAGTTGGAAAATTGGGTACAAAGGATAAAGGGCTGGAGAGTTTCAGATTGAAATAGAGCAGCTTTAACATCACCAAACATCAGCGAATGGCAGCAAACAGCTCACACCCTTTGGCTGCGCCAAAGGCTGTCCGCCTTTGGGGCAACGCAGATGTACACTGGGGGGTACAGATTCAATGCAGCTGTGAATACAATGTTCTTTGTATTCTTGGCTCATTAACATTCCAGTGGGTGGGGTTGACGTTCTACAAAGTACAAAGCACATGTTAACCCTTAGCACGCTGGTCCTGTGAAAAGGGAGCAGCTCTTGGAGAGACCATGCAGAAATTGACATAAGCCTGAAGGGTTGGCACACTTACCCACAGCCATTTTCGTGGAGGTTCAACAACTCCATGCTCAATATACCAGAGGTGGTAGAAACCATATGTCATGAGCTCGAGTTAGACTTTGAAAAGGGGAACAAACCTGATACACTACTAGCCCGTAAGCTTAGAAGCATACAGATCCAAAACCACATATAGTACTTGCCCTACGACTTAAATTAGAGGAAGTCTCTTACAATTTAGAAATAATCCTTGAGAGTTACATAAATACTACAGCACTCTCTATGATGGGGAGAAAGTGAGAAATGCAGCCAAGACTGAAAAGGCATTGGGCGCCTTCTTAGCATCATGCAATTTCCCACACTTAACCCCGGAACAAATGGGTAACTTAAACAGGGGGATCATTCAGGAGGAGGTTATGGAGGCTATTAGATCAACCAAACCCTCAAAGGCCCCAGGGTCGGATGGCTACACAAGCCTGTATTTTTTAAAAGTTTGCAAACATTTTGATTCCGTACATGGTTAAAATGTTTAACGGCCTCTTAGAGACCAAAACATTACCCTTTCCAAGATGCTTAAAACTTCCATAATTCTTATACACAATGGGAAAGGACCCTCTAGATTGTAAAAATTATCGTCTCATATCATTAATAAACTAGGATCTTAAGACCTAGCAAAAGGTGCTGGCAACAAGATTGAAGAGAGTGTTATCGGGCCGTGTACACCTGGATCAAGTGGGGTTTATGCCAAATGGACAGGCCCCGGAAAACATCTGTAGAGTAGAAGAAATGATACAGGTAGTCAACAAAACCAAGACCCCAGTGATGCTCCTGTCACTGGATGTAGAGAATAGTGTTGGACCGGGTCCTCATTTATAAAAAAAAACGGGTAACGGGTACCTGGCCAAAATCAATGGTTCTACCCGGTCGGGTACCCGGTTACCTGGTTTGGCACTTACCTGCAGGGTGGCGGCGACACCTAGGACCAGCAGCAGCGGTCCTTTGGAGGTGGCAGCATCGGAGGTGTCTTCAGCCGGCAGGGGAGCTGCAGGAATCCCTTCCACAGCACCGGAGCAGGTAAACAGTGTGTGTGTGAGCCGCCGGGGAACCACGTGACCGGAGCAGGAGACGGAGCGTTCCTATTGTATAGGACCGCTGCTGCTGGTCCTAGATGTCTTTGGAAAGGTAAGTAATAAGATTGTTTCCAGCTGCCCTGACATTAACCGACGCCGGGTGAGCCCACTTCTCAGTTGCCGGGTCCGGGTAATGTCCGGGTAGCTTGAAATGTGCCGAATAATGCCGGGTACCGGGTAATTCCGGGTACTCAGTACACCACTAGTAGAGAAGGCATTCGACAGAGTGGATTGGCCATATCTCTTCAGGACCCTTAGAGCCTGTTGGATTACAGGGAACTTCCTGAGCTGGACAAAATTATTGTACAGCTCACCAACAGCTTCATAAAAAGCTCTGGTTTGTGCTCAGTGACCCTAGAGATTAAAAATGTTACAAGACAGGGGTGTCCCCTCTCACTGCTGCTGTTTGCTCTCTTGCTAGAACCCCTAGCTAGCAGAATCTGGGATAAAGTATGGTACCGATTGAATATAAAATCAGCTTGTCTGCAGATGATGTGATAGCTACACTAACCAAATCAGTGACCACACTACCCAACCTGTACAATACACTAGAGAAATTTGAAACCATTTCAGGATTCAAAGTTAACAGTAGCAAATCTCAAGCCCTAAACATCAATCTGCAACCAGAAGTAGTTAAACTCTTGGACATTAATTTTCATTTCAAATGGCAGAAATAAACAATTACCTACCTAGGTGTTAAAATTACTTAAAATTACAACACACTATACCGGGCTAACTATCCAGACATGCTTAAAACTTTGAAAAAGGACTTAGAGATCTGGTCAAATTATTCAATTTCATGGATAGGAAAAATGTACTCAATTAAAATGACACTTCTTCCAAAGCTCCTTTACATTTTTAGAGCACTTCCACTTAAGGTTACGTTTCAAGATATAGAGGACCTACTGTACAAAAACAAACTATGAAATTGATTTGGAGTAACCGAAATGTAAGAATGAGGAGAGATGTTCTCCTTCAGACTAAAGCCAGGGGGGATTGGCAGTTCCCAGTTATTGGGAATACTTTTGAGCAGCGCAAATTGCTCAGTTGGTCCTCTGGCACAGGGGGCCGCGGCGGTTGCAGAGGCACCGCAATTTTCCCCAAAGCATTTAAGTTAAATACTGGTGGACAGCACGATGCCTCTGCAACCTCAACTTACCGGGATTCAGTAGGCTTCTGGACGCATCACCATGGCAACGCGGCATCCTGTTACGTGCGTGTCACCATGATAACGCGCTTCAAATGACACTGCGGCCTCATTTGATGCCGGGTCACAGGAAAGGGGGGGCTGAGCGCTGGGGCTGGCACACTAGGGGAGGCACAGCTCAGAAACTTTGCAAACCCCTGCTTTGGCACACTGTAAGAGATGTGTGCAGAGGTACATTTAATGGAGACCGATTAGGGTGAAATTAAATCCGGGCTTTATTGAGCCTGTTCCTTTAACAAGGCAAAACATACAAAATAAACAAAATAAAGTCGTATTCCACTTTGGAGAAATAACTATACCTTTACTCCAGCCCTACATAACTGGGTGGGTAGCTAGACTACCACCCCAAACAAACAAAAATATATATATATATATATATATATATATAAAAATAAAATATAAAAATAAAGTAGCGCCTCAGTGATTATACTATCCGATTGTGAAATACAGATATTAAGGGATAAAGCATATATAGATATATAAATACAGCATGCTAATATATAATAAATACATTGTTTAGTAAATAATCTAATTGTGCAAAAACTATGATTATAAAATATATTGAAGGAAGAAAAATAGAACCAGTCCTTTCAAATAGTCCAACAAATGATGTAATAGATCGCTGGTGCGGGGGTCTCCAGCTGCTCTCAAAGGGGATGAACCACATCCAATGGGAACCTAGAGGAAAAAGAGAGGAGAGAGCGCACGCCATATAGTGTAAAACCGTACATTTGTTGTTGGGAAGGAAGGGGAGGGGAAAGAAATTCACTCACAAGGGTAGATAAAATATAAGCAGTTTGTGAATATATCACCACCAGTCCGATGTACGAGATGGGATCCGTAGTTCCAATCAGCCTCAAAGGTAAGGAGGGACAGTGGTCCGTGCAGGAACCCAAGGGTGCCTCAGATATTCACAAAAAGCGTCTAAAAGTCCCAGAGAGTGTCTCCTGAGCTGAATTGCCGCAATGCTGTTCCGCGCTTGATCCGGCTTCTTCGTGCGCATGCGTATGACGTAGTGTCGGTGCGTGATGCGTAATGACGCTCCCTGACGCGTTTCGTCGCACACTGGCGACTTTTTCAAAGGGGATGTAGAGGGACATGCTTTGTCTAAGTATATATACCCTATTGGTAGCCTAGCAACCTGTTTTTGCCAGCTGAAAGTTAATTGCTGATAGAAATACATTCAATGACTGATTACACTATAATTGCATGCTATCAGATGGCATAAATATCAGGAGATCAAAATGAATGAATACAATAAAATTACTTATAAGCTAAAAATATATGCATACAATAAACAACTGTATATTAATGAGGTTTAAATACATGAATACTAACACAAAATATGACATTGGAGCACAATATGCATATTTCACAGGTTTTGACACAGAAATACCTCAAACAGTGATAGACAGATATATCATATATTGATAAACAAGGAATGGAGAGAAATTCTGGTAGCACTAGGGGATGGGGGGGGGGGGGGGGGGAATATAGGGGGTGAAAGAATCTTGGCCACCCCTACACTATCTAGAGAGTAGGAATGGGGATAGCCCTGGTGGAATTGTATATATCTCCACAATACACATCCTAGTTGAATAAAGATATTTGCCAAATATGCTAAATATGATCATTTAGGTAAGTATATTAAGATGATAAGGATGTGTAAAATGAGATGTATACAATAGGATAGCCAGATCCTGGGAAAAAATATAATTGTATTAAAGAAAAGGAATCTGGTGCTTGAGATGCAGAGAACACAGAGAAACCAGAGGATTAAACAACCTTGGAGGTATAGGGCAGGGAGAGTACATAGGAGGAAGGAGACTAGACCAGCGTGCTCACATCTAAACACTCATTTAATCCACCAGGGGCTAAAGTGCCCAGCTGGTGGATCCAGAACGTTTCCCGCCGACAGGTTTTTGAAACGATCGCCACCTAGAGCACAGGGAGAGATGCCCTCAAGCCCCATGATGGTCATCGATTTAGGGTCCTGATTATGTGTTGACTTAAAATGTCGGGAAATACTATGAGTATTTAAACCCTTGATGACATTTCTCCTGTGCTCTAGGAAGCGAACGCTAAGAGACCGGGTCGTGCGGCCCACATATTGCTGGCCGCAACCACACTGAATAAGATAAACTATATAGGTGCTCTGACAATTGATGGAGCTGTTAATATGATGTGTGGTACCTCTGCTGGATGAACAAAAATGTGATTTGATTAGCAGGTGTCTACAAGTGATACATCGGCTGCGTCCACATCTATGGTTACCCATAGAACCCTCACTTTGGGAGGATGTGGACTGTCTAGCTGACTTGAGTTTGGTGGGAGCCAATATGTTCTTGATATTTTTGGCCTTCCTATAGACTATAGAGTCTTTATCTGGAAGGATGGATCCCAAATAAGGGTCGCACTTGAGGATGCTCTAATGATCATATATGATATATATGTAACGGGTATTCCCCACCCCCACCCAATCGCATATAGTGTGTGTGCGGGGAACCTAATGTTACCTGGTGTGGTGCGTTATACCTGTCAGGCTCACAGGAGGCCTGAGCCTCCGCTAGTGAGAGCCTGGGGTGAATCTCTGGAACGTTGTCGTCGGTCAGCGCCTCCACCTATGTAGGATTCTATAGGAATGTAGAATGGGCCTAGCATAGGAACCCACCCAGAAACCACATACACCAGGGTTATGGCTAAAAGGTTTACTGAACGAGCAAATAACACAATAACATCACATAACATCATATTGTATTGCAACACAACACAGAGTATCATACTTTCACAGTGCAACATCATCAGTATGCACAACGATATATATGCCACCCTTTGCCACTAGCTGGCAGCTATAACCTTGCCCCTAACTGAGCTATAACCTCCTTACACAGTATTCTCAAAGTCCTTGTACCCAAAGTCCCAAGAGTCCCACAACCCCACCCACGTGTGGGACAGCACTGCCCACTAAGATGAAGTGTATAAGTGGTGCACTTGGTGACTTGGATAATACCTGCCCGGTGCTCCGGGTGCGCAGATGACCTTTGCTTGGAATCCCTTGCTCCAGGAGATGATCCAAGATGCCTCCGCCTCAACGGTGGGTGGCTCCCGCATGGAGTGATCCACCTTTATAATGTTTCTTTTCTCTGCTAACGCAGAGGATGTATTACCTTCACAGCAATTGCCAGGATAGTCACGGTTCCTGGCTGGACCCTCACTTGTCTAGGTTCTACAGGACCCTGTCCCTAGTCTAAGGGGAGTCCCTGTAGTAACCACAAGCTAAGGTGAGTGGGGTAGCTGGGGACTAAGGGGAGACTTCTGGCCTAGTGCAGGAGGCTACTTTCCTCCCTGCACAAACACACCCTCCCCTCTCTGTGTCCCAGCTCCTAACTGACAATCCCTGTCTTCAGACAACATTGTTGCAACTTTGCAGCATGAGAATCTGTCAGCCTTATTGGCTGTCTGGCTGCCTGTGACCAGGGTGAAAGTGCAGTCCCCAGAGGCTGCTGGGAATTGTAGTCCTTGGTGGCTCTCTTTAACATTGGGGCCTCGTGCGCGCTGTGTAATGGCCGCCGCCGCTGCTAACTGCCCATGTGCGAACTGGGGATGTCCCTGACTATGGAGCGTCTCTTCTCACTCCCTGTAATGGCTGCCATATCGCATCTGAGGCTATACTGCACGCGCGCGAACTTCCGCGTATGCGCAAACGCACACAAGATGGTGGCGCCCTGTAGCTGATGTTGCCGGGAGCCCCCGGTGACGCGATCACCTCTGCAACGGCCCTCACACTGCCGCAGGTGAGAGCGAGAGAACCGAATGTCTGGGGAGCCAGAGGGGACCTGGCTACATATATATACACACACACACAACAGTCCAAAAAGAAAGTCTCTTATCTGCTTCTGTTGTTGTTGCTGTAAGGGAAGGCCTCTCTGTTCTCCTGGGTCAGCATCCTTGTGTGCTATGGCAATCTCTGTGTCCAGGCTTGTCCCCTTGTCTTGCTGTCAGCATACAGTCCTTCTGTGTGCATCAAGACATCTTTTCCTCAGGTCAGCTCAGTTGTGGGCTAAGGAAAACTCTGGTCCGTCCTCCTTTTCCTTATGTCACCCAAATGTGAGCTAAGGAATCTCTCTCCTGTGTCTCACATGAGGCTTTTTACAGAGCTTTCATTAGTCCAGGTGGAAACTAGATAATTTAGTGGCTGAATTAACTATCTCTCTGCTGGATTCTTTATTTAAACAGGGATAAGTCCCTGTTACACACACCCTACCAAATATAGTTTGATGGGTGGACATTGAGAGCCATTACACCTCCCCAACATCACCTGTTCCTCGGTGTTGTTTGTTGCTCCACTGTGTATTAGGAGGAGGTGGGGAGGGGCAGTTACTGGGTTAGGGGGCAGTCCTCACTGTGTATTAGGAGGTGGCAGGGAGGGGCAGTTACTGGTGTTAGGGTGGCAGTTAACTCTGTGTATTAGGAGGTGGGGAGGGGCAGTTATCTCTCTATTAGGAGAGAGGGGCAGTTATCTGTATTAGGAGGGTTTGAGGAGGTGGGGACGGGCATTTTACTGGTTGGAGGGCATTAGGGGGAGTTGAGTGGAGGGGGTGGTAGATTTAATATGGGTACTTTCCTGATAACAGGAATATGGCTCCGGACAACAGGAAAGTATCGGAACTTCTCATCAGGCCTGATAGGCCAGAGAGTGCGACATCTGTATATGGGGGTACACATTTTTTCCCGCCCTAAACCTGGGCCTAATGGGAAATCTGCTACTGTTAGTAGGCAACATTTTACGGAGCCTTGAGTATCTACCACTAAAACAGCAGAATTCATGGCACCTTGAAAAACAAAATCTTTTTGACAACAATAAACCATGTTGTGGAGCTTCTATTAGGCGTAATCTATGTACATAACCCATCCAATCTTTTCACCAGGCAGATCTTCTAAAATAAGTCTTCTACAATTTCCCTGCTGGCTCAATGTCAAGAGATTTTTACTCTAGATCATAACTGGAGCAAAAATTAATAATTTACTCCCTCTTAGTCCCCACCCCATGGCAAAGTTTGTTAGCTACTCCAATAGTTGGGTAATAACAACACCCTCTGGTGCTGTTTAATGACAAAACCACAACTATTCCTTTTATCTTTTTTAATCTGCTTTATGTGGTTATAAAATATTGTTGATTTAGAGTTAATGATAGGTAAACTCTGACAACTTCTCTACATAATTTGGCAGCAACAGTGTGTGAAAAAATTCAGAACACAAAGACACATGAAAAATCTATGTGTGTAGGTGTCATGGAAATCTTTTTCCATGAGCAGAGAGATTTTTGCCAATACTATGGCCAGAAGTCATCAATCTCCATTAAAACTGAGTTAATATCACAGTCCTTGGAAAAAAAAAATTGTGTGAGCAGAACACGCGCATTGTAAGTGAAACTTCTTTGTGTTTTGTCATTGAAATTGTATTTGTGATGGTGATGTTTTTAATTCAATTAAAGATTTTTGAGTATAATTTATTTAAAAAAAAATTATGTTGAAATTTCCATACTATCACTTGGAATACATGATATAATTGACTTACTACAGTATGATAACTAAAGTAAGATACGTATATTTTGGTTTGTAAAGTATCTAAATGTTGTTACTCCCAAAAGTCTTTAATTTAATGTAAATCATAACAATCAAAACACAATTTCACTGGCAAAACGCAAAGAAGTTTTACTTAGAACGCGCGTGCTCGGCACAATCCCCCTGTTTGTTTGTTTTTTATAATCATTACCGTTACTATATTATATTAATTTACATAAAATTAATGTGTTATATGTTTACACACCTTGCATATTTTTCACTTCTGGCTTTTTTTTATTATAAAT
Organism: Ascaphus truei; assembly: GCF_040206685.1. Lineage (NCBI taxonomy): Eukaryota > Metazoa > Chordata > Amphibia > Anura > Ascaphidae > Ascaphus > Ascaphus truei. The sequence goes on along the minus strand of NC_134483.1, from coordinate 57,576,874 downwards.
GGTACATTTCTAAAGTGTTTGCTACGTGTATTTGCATGTCTATATTTATACACACTGGGAATTCCTCTAATGTGTGTGTGTTTGTGTGTGTGTGTTTGTCTCTGTGCCCCTCTCGCCTCTGTGCATGCGCCGGTGGAACTGGCCACCTCTGCCCATGTGCGAATGGCGTTGACGAGCTCGGCGCATGCGTGGAAGGCGCAGGCCACATCTGTACATGCGTGGACGGTGCTAGCTGCCTCTGCGCAAGCGTCTACAGCATGGGTGCACAAAGTTTTGGCCCTGCGCCCCCTGCCTGCTCATCCCCAGTACTCACGCCGCCCCCCTATTTGGTATCCAGCTTCAAATGAGGCTGCGGGGGTCATGTGATGTGACCCCGCTGTGTCATTTGATGCCTCGTCGCCATGGCAACGTGGGTCAATGTGACATCACATGACCCTGCGGCGTCATTTGCCAACGAAGCAGTCAGAGAGAAGGTAAGTGAGTAATACAGAGGCCTCGCGCGCTCCCTGGTGTTTAATGTAAATGCTTTGGGAAGAGCGTGGGACCTCTGTAACCACCACGTCCCTCCAAAAAATTCTCACGCGCACCCCTGGTCTATGGGGCTGGGCGCCTATGCACATGCACGAACACACAGACAAAACACACACTCAATCACAACACACACTCAATCACAACACACAGACACACAATAACAATATACAGACACAGACAACACATTCAATCACAACCAACACAGACACAATCACAACACTCACACAAAATCACAACACAGACATAGCACACATAATCACAACACACACAATCACAACACACACAGAGACAACACTCAATCACAACCAACACAGACACAACACACACTCAATCACAACACCCACAATCACAACACAGACACAGCATACATACTCAATCACAACACACACAATCATAACAGTCACACACTTTCACCTGGGGGGGAAGTCATAAGCATGCTCCCGTGTGCTGCAGCAAAATGAGGCAGGGAAATAGACAGTAGGAGGAGGGGCTGTCTGTGTGCAGTGAAGGCCCCGCCCCCACAGCAAGGCCCCGCAGCAAGCAGAGAGCACAGAGAAGCCCCGCCCCCGAAGCATGCCACAACAAAGTGTGCCCCCGCAACAAACAGAGAGCAGAGAAGCAAACAGCATGGAGCTTGTTCAGCCGCCCGCCCGTGCACAGCATCTGCCGGCACGCCGCTGCGCCCCCCCACCTAAATAATTTTGCGCCCCCCAAGGTTGAGCCCCCCAGCTTGCGCACCGGTGTACTAGGGTATACTAGCAAGGGTGGCTAAACTTGGGAAGTGTACAGTGGGTTCATTTATTTTTAATTGTGTGGGAATTGAAAGCCTGTAACTAATGTTTTTTTTTTTCCCTCTCCTGCCTGGTTGAGCCTGCAGTGGGTGTGGTTAGTTGATTGCTAACCTACAGTAATACACCTGCTTGGTGTGTGTGTCCCTCGTTAAAACAAATGTTTGTAACGAATCCTGAGCTTGTGTGTACTGATCTGTGCGACTGAAACACTGTTTAATTTCAAGGGCTGTTGTGTTGTGTGGAGTTAAAACCAGGAATTGGAACAAGGAAGGTGTGTAACAATTGTAGATTGAATTGTATATTTTTATATCTGTACTGCAGTGCCGATGAGTATTCTAAAACAAACCAGGGGCAATCACCAACAAGACCCAGGCACATGCTGGGTACATGCTGCAACATTTCAGTGACATTTCTGCAGACAGACTAATGACCCATCGGATTAAGAGCGGGGGACCCTGGCAGTCCCATTCAATCTGAATGGGACTGCCATGGACCCCTGCTGTGTTAATTCGATGGGCTATTAGTCTCTGCAGAAATGTCACTGAAATGTTTGTAGCATGTATCCAGCATGTACCTGGCTCTTGTTGGTGATAGCCCCAGATTTTCCAAGTTTAAGGCAAGTTTTAGAATACTCGTCGGCGCACCTGTACTGTATATTGGAGTACAGTAAATAGTTAGCACTTATAACTACATAGTTGCACAAATGAGCAGGATTGAGAATGCCACTAAATGCACATCTTTCCACATGTAGGTACACTTGGAGCAGCTGCTCCAGGGAGCATACCGCTGTGGCAAATGTGAGCAAGTTGTCTCTTTGGAGGCTCAGATTGCTGATCTGATGGAGAGGCAACTTGCAATATTGAGGGACATTGACAATCTTGAAAGGAGTTTAGTGCTCACTGAGCTAGCCCTGACTGGGACTACTGGTGAAGAGGTGGGAGCTGTGAGTGAGGAACAGGAAGGTAGCTGGGTAACAGATAGAAGGGGAGGCAGGGGGAAGTGGAAGAGGCAGGCCAGTTCTGATCTGATCCATCCCAATAGATTTGCCATATTGAGTGAAGATATTGGGAGTGCCAGGGCAGGAATTGTAAGGCTGGGGAGACTTATTCTAGCAGCCAGGGGAATAGTTCATCCTGCACAGAGGGGACTTAGGATTCTCAGAGACCAAGAAAGATTGTGGTGCTAGGGGACTCCATTCTTAGGAAGGTCGATAGATGTTGCCATGTCCGCATGAACCGAACAGTTTGTCTTTCAGGCGCTTGGGTTCGGCACATTGTGGATCGGGTAGACAGATTGCTGGGAGGGTCTGGGACTGATCCGGTGGTCTTGGTACACGTTGGCACCATTGACAAAGTTAAAGAACGATGGAGGGTCCTAAAAAATGATTTCTGGAAGCTAGCCGCAAGCTTAAGGCAAGAACCTCCAAGGTAGTATTTTCTTTAAAACTACACAGTACCATGCGCTACCCCAGGGAGACAGTCGGAGATTAGGAAGGTTAATGCATGGCTAAGAAGAGGAGATAGAGTATGTTCACAGTTGTGTAAAAAAGAAAGTGCACCCTCTTTGAATTCTATGGTTTTACATATCAGGACATAATAACATTCATCTGTTCCTTAGCAGGTCTTACAATTAGGTAAATACAACCTCAGATGAACAACAACACATGACATATTACACAGTGTCATGATTCATCTAACAAAAATAAAGCCAAAATGGAGAAGCCATGTGTGAATAACTAAGTATACCTTATGATTCAATAGCTTGTAGAACCACGTTTAGCAGCAATAACTTGAAGTAATCGTTTTCTGTATGACTTTATCAGTCTCTCACATCATTGTGGAGGAATTTTGGCCCACTCTTCTTTACAACGTTGCTTCAGTTCATTGAGGTTTGTGGGCATTTGTTTATGCACAGCTCTATTAAGGTCCAGCGACAGCATTTCAATCGGGTTGAGGTCTGGACTTTCACTGGGCCATTGCAACACCTTGATTCTTTTCTTTTTCAGCCATTCTGTTGTAGATTTGCTGGTGTGCTTGGGATCATTGTCCTGTTGCATGACCCAATTTCGGCCAAGCTTTAGCTGTCGGACAGATGGCCTCACATTTGACTCTAGAATACTTTGGTATACAGATGAGTTCATGGTCGACTCAATGACTGCAAGGTACCCAGGTCCTGTGGCTGCAAAACAAGCCCAAATCATCACCCATCCACCACCGTGCTTAACAGTTGGTATGAGGTGTTTGTGCTGATATGCTGTTTTTGATTTTCGGCAAACGTGGCGCTGTGCATTATGGCCAAACATATCCACTTTGGTCTCGTCTGTCCAAAGAACATTGTTCCAGAAATCTTGTGGTTTCTTTAGTCGGTGGTTTGGGGCATAAGTCCCAATCACAGTGCTCAATCCAAATCTGAACCTTTAGACAATAATGAGTACGAGTCCACATATCATGGTGACAGGAAACTGTATCAGCCAGCAGGTAGAGTAATGAGACCCAGTGCTATATGAATGCAGCAAAAAGACACTCAGTGTAATGGCAATAGTCCATGTGTCATAATAAAATAAAGGTTAACATACCGTTGTTGTATGGGACTCGGCCATACCAGACCCTTATGCTGCAGCACTATTCCAGGTCATCCAGTATCCCTGTGAGGGAGAAATATACTCACAGCAGGCTTGTTCCAATGCAGCGTGCAGCACGCTCAATATTCACATAGAGGTTGAAATCCAAAGATTCCTGCGGTGCACAGCCAAATAGGGTAGAGGACCAGCAAGGTGTAGTTTAAAAATATACTTTATTGAAACAGCATGGTACAGGGGACACACACTCTGACGCGTTTCGGACTGGTATATATCTGGTATATATCTATGACTAAGGACTATACCAGTCCGAAACGCGTCAGAGTGTGTGTCCCCTGTACCATGCTGTTTCAATAAAGTATATTTTTAAACTACACCTTGCTGGTCCTCTACCCTATTTGGCTGTGCACCGCAGGAATCTTTGGATTTCAACCTCTTTGTGGTTTCTTTAGATGCAACTTTGCAAACCTAAGCCGTGCTGCCATGTTCTTTTTAGAGAGAAGAGGCTTTCTCCTGGCAACCCTTCCAAACAACCCATACTTGCTCAGTCTTTTTCTAATTGTACTGCGATGAACTTTAACATTTAACATGCTAACTGAGGCCTGTAGAGTCTGAGATGTAACTCTTGGGTATTTTGCAATTTCTCTGAGCATTGCATGTCTGACCTTGGGGTGAATTTGCTGGGACGTCCACTCCTGAGAAGAATGGCAACTGTCTTGAATATTTACCACTTTTGAATAATCTTTCTCACTGTAGAATGATGGACTTTAAATTGTTTGGAAATGGCCTTGTAACCCTTCCCAGATTGATGGGCAGCAACATTTGCTTCTCTAAGATCATTGCTGATGACTTTCCTCCTTGGCATTGTGTTAACACACACCTGAATGCTCCAGACCAGCAAACTGCTAAAACTTTGGCTTTTGTAGAGGTGGTCAAACTTGCTGATGATCAATTAATCAAGGACATTTGATTAGTAGCACCTGTCTGCTACTTAGCATCTTAATTCCTATGGAAGCAGTAAGGGTGTACTTAGTTTTTCACACATGGCTTCTCCATTTGGCTTTATTTTTGTTAAATAAATCATGACAGTGTAATATGTCATGTGTTGTTGTTCATCTGAGGTTGTATTTACCTAATTTTAAGACCTGCTAAGGAACAGATGATTGTTATTATGTCCTGATATGTAAAACCATAGCATTCACAGAGGGTGTACTTTCTTTTGAAATATCAATTTCTACAATATATACAATCACATATTAAAAAACATTTGAATACCTAGATTTATAAATGTACAGTATAAGAAACAGATACAAGAATACACTATATTGTACATTATATATAAAAGATATTAATGATGGCAATATGCATGAATTGGAACAATGAACATGTGTACATGCTCAATTCTCTTGATATGTGCATTAGGAGAAAACATTTATGTTCTTCATACAATATTATATGTATTGTGACAGGGTCATTGACTCTGTATACATTAGTAGGAGATGGCAGTATGCCTGCTTTCCAGTAGACGAGGGGTTAACCCAGCTTATTAAGCAGTCCACAGGTGATTCAAATTAAGCTAGCTCACCTGCTTTAAAACAGGAAGAGGAAATGCCTCTGTAGCAGCAGTCTCTCTCAGGCACAGAGAGAAGACAGAGGAGTGTTGACAGACAGACACATGCTGCTCAGATTGATCGGGAATAAAGCTCCCAGGTAAGGAGCCAACTGGTGTTGTTGAACATTGTTGGGCTGGACTAGGTTAGCTAGCCAGCCAGGTAGATAGCCTGCACTTTTGTTTAGTCAGTAACCCGACCGGGGATAGGTTTTTGTTTACGTTTATTGCACTTAAAGGGACAGAGTACCCATTGTTTTGGTTACACTTTTGGACAAATAAATCCACCAGCATTATTTCAACAGAAGAGTCGTGTTGTCTCCTCACTAACCACGGTCATCCTGCCACACGTGGTGTCATAAGTCGGATGTCGAACACCCTGTAAAAGGGGCGGAGCTACGGATTGCGACTGGTGGAACCTGTCCACGCGGTAACTGTCAGTATGGAGGACGTTGTGAAGGCCTTAGTACACAGCACCACTGTCCAGCAGGAAGCTAACAAACAGGGACGGGAAAGCACGGCTGCACAACACGAGACAAACCGGATACTTGCAGCCCAGTTTGACGCTATCGCAGAAACACAGAGGGAGCTGATTGAACGCCTGGCCCAGGTTAATATGGACTCGACCAGTACGGCCCAAGCGCGGCCCTTCCAGGCGAACCTGTACCTGCAGAAAATGACGCCGCAAGATGACGTCGAGGGATACCTCCGGTCCTTTGAGCGAATCGCTTCCCGGGAAAGTTGGGCCCACTCCAAATAGGTGGGGATTATCGCACCCTTTTTACTGGGGGAAGCCCAAAAAGCATATTGGGACCTCGACGAAGAAGCCGCAGCAGACTGTGACTGTCTGAAAAGCAAAATCCTTGCAAGGAGTGAGTGACTCCCGCAGTCTTTGCGCAAAGGTTCCGTACCAGGAACCGAAGTCACCCAGATCCCAGTTATGGGATTTGATTCACCAAGTGGCTAAAACCAGAGGTATATAGCCCGGCCCGGATCCTCGAGATGGTGGTGTTGGACCGCTTCATTCGAGCATTACCCCAGGACCTTCAACAGTGGGTGGGGCAGGGAGATCCCCTCACTTGTGATGCCATGGTAGGTGCAGTCAAGTGTTTTCTGGCCACCTGGGAACTGTCACGCTCCCCTCATACAAGCCACATCCCACGGCCCAACACGAACGGTAGAGTCCAGCGCTGGCGCCAGGACCCGCGACCGGTCGCACGATTTGAGAGAGTGGAAGAAAACCTGGATAGGGACAGAAACTCTAAATCTCTGAAAGGGTTTCAAGAACGAACTGGGCCAATTGTTTGTTTTGAGTGTGGGGAGGCGGGGCATATTAAGGCTCACTGCCCACAGTTGTCTGAACCAATGGAATGTGCGTATGGCTCTGTGAAGTCAGAATTTTGTGGAGTGGTAGGTATGACCCGGGGGGGAAAACATACCCACAACTTCCTCACCACGGGGATTTTAAATGGTAAACCAATTTCCACCCTGGTAGACTCAGGGAGTGATATTAACTTGGTATCCGGGAAGTTGGTTAAGCATCTCCCGTTACACCAGGGTGAGAAGTTGCGGGTTTTATGTATGCATGGGTGTACGCTTCCGTATACCACGACTCTGATAAAAGTGAAAGTCGAGGGGCAAGTCGTCCAAACTACGGCAGCAATTGTACCAAAGTTACCCCATTCCATAGTGTTAGGCTGTAATTTCCCTGGTTTTGCCACCCTGATCAGAGGACAACTCACCTTAAACAATCCTACTCCGGATGAGCTTTTTCCGTTTACAGACCCTGAATTAGTCTCCGAGGTGTCTAAAACAAATAAGTCGAAACGAGAACGTAGGAAGGAAAAAAAAGGAGGTTAGCCCCCACCCCAGTTAGCACTGGTTACTACTCCTAATGGAGGGAGACCAGAGAGAGAGGAGTTGTCCGAGACAGGGCCTGTAGACGCTCAGGAGTCCGAGTTACCCGTGGATGTAACCGGCCAAACTCCAGATGAGGAAGGTTTTGGAAGTCTAGAACTTTCCCTGACTAACTTTGGTAGGGAACAGGCTAATGATCCCCAGTTGAAAAATGGGTTTAGCCAGCCAATAGAAGTTAATGGGGTCCCGGTAGAAGGAACAACCAAGGAATCCTATCCCTATTTTTGTATTCAAAATGATTTGTTATACCATGTGAGCCAAGAGGAGGGCCAAGAAATAGAAAAATTGCTAGTACCCACCAGGTCATTAGTAAGGAAGGTCCTAGAGCTAGCACACTCTCACTTATTGGGGGGTCATCTTGGAGTAGAGAAGACACAGCAAAGAATCCTAAAAAGATTTTACTGGCCAGGGATATAATGCAGTAAAAAGATTCTGCTCCTCTTGTCCCGAGTGTCAGTTAACAGCCCCCCGACCAAGTTTGAGGGCCGCATTGATCCCTATACCTATTATTGAGATCCCATTTGAGAAGATCACTATGGATATAGTGGGTCCATTAGAGAAATCTGCCAAGGGTCATCAATACATCCTAGTGATCCTAGACTATGCCACTCGCTATCCAGAGGCGCTGCCTTTACGTAATACTTCCTCCAAAGCCATAGCTAAGGAATTGTTACAGGTATTCTCCCGACTCGGGATACCGAAGGAAATTTTGACAGATCAGGGTACCCCGTTTACATCTAAATTTATGCGAGAGTTATGTGTAGAGCTAAAAATACTGTCCCTAAGAACCTCTGTTTACCATCCGCAAACGGACGGACTGGTAGACCGATTTAATAAAACTCTGAAGATGATGTTGAGAAAGGTGGTTGCTAGTGATGGGAAGAACTGGGACACCTTGTTGCCTTATCTCTTGTTTTCTATCCGAGAAGTACCACAGGCCTCTACAGGGTTTTCCCCATTTGAACTCCTGAATGGGAGATGCCCAAGAGGGATTCTGGATAGCCTCAAAGAAGAGTGGGAGCAACAAGCTGTTCCAGGCAAAAATGTCGTCCAATTTGTGGAAGATTTTAAAGAACGCATTGCTCATATTACTCCCATAGTCAGACAACATTTAGAAGAGGCACAGAGG
>NC_134483.1:57225819-57263319 GCF_040206685.1 Ascaphus truei | reverse complement strand
CCAAAAGGGCGCGGACCTGTGTCTTTGTCTGTGGGGTGGGGACTTCCTTTATGGCGGGCACCTTACTAGCTAGTGGCCTTACTATCCCTCCCCCAACGGCATAGCCCAAGTACTTTGTAGTGGATTTACCCAGGGCACATTTTTTGGGATTTGCAGTGAGCCCTGCTTCTCTTAAGGACATTAGGACTGCCCTTAACCTTTTTATATGCGACTGCCAGTGTTTGCTATAGATGACAATGTCATCCAAGTAGGCCGCAGCATATGCCCTATGCGGTCGTAGTACCTTGTCCATTAACCTTTGGAACGTGGCTGGAGCCCCATGTAACCCAAATGGCATAGTGACGAATTGGTATAGACCGAGAGGGGTGGCGAAGGCAGTTTTGCATTTGGATTCTTCCGCTAGATGTATCTGCCAATATCCTTTTGTGAGATCTAGGGTGGAGATATACTCTGCTTTACCAAGCGAGTCAAGCAATTCATCCACCCTAGGCATTAGGTATGCATCAAATCTGGATACAGCATTTACCTTTCGCAGATCGACGCAAAACCTCACCTTCCCATCTGGTTTAGGGACTAACACGATAGGGCTACACCATTCGCTGTGGGACTCCTCGGTCATGCCCAATTCCAACATGTCTATTATCTCCCTCTCTACCAGGTCTTTTCGGCCCTCTGGCAATCTATAGGGACGGGACCGTACTTTTACGCCAGGTTCTGTCTTAATCCTATGCAACACTAAATCAGTCTGCCCTGGCAGCTCAGAAAAAAAATCTGGGAACTGGTCACATACCTCTAGTAGGTCTGACCTTTGTTCCGTTGTTAACTGCCCTCCCATGGGAACCTGATGGTCATTGTACGTACTACCCTTTGGAAGCTGTGGACCCAAATCCGTCTCTCCTTCCTGAGGGTGAATGAACAGCGATCTCATCATTTTCCAGGGTTTCAGGAGGTTCACGTGGTAGATTTGTTTACCCTTCCTGGACCCTGGTTGAGAGATCTCATAGTTCACCTCCCCGGTACGGCGGAGAACTTGGAAAGGACCCTGCCACTTCGCAAGGAGTTTACTCTCTGATGTCGGTAGTAGTAGCATCACTTGGTCCCCAGGTTGGAAGACCCTCAAGCGAGCATTTTGGTTGTACTGCCTCTCTTGACGTTCTTGGGCAGATTTGAGGTTTTCCTTAGCAAACCGACCTATCATGTCTAGGCGGTTTCTAAGGTCTATGACATACTGAAGGGTATTCTTGGAGGGGGAAGGCTCCTCCTCCCAGGATTCCTTCAGTAGGTCGAGAATACCCCGAGGTTGGCGTCCATATAGGAGCTCAAACGGGGAGAAGCCTGTGGATGATTGGGGAACTTCTCGTACCGCAAACAACAGGAAAGGGAGAAGTTCATCCCAAGCTCGCTTTTCAGTGTCCACAAACTTCCTAAGCATGGTTTTTAAAGTACGGTTAAACCTCTCTACCAATCCATCAGTCTGAGGATGGTAGACCGAGGTCCGGACGGATTTTACCTCCAATAACTTCAGGACATCCTGCATTAACTTTGCCATGAAATTTGTTCCCTGGTCAGTTAACATTACTTGGGGAAGTCCTACCCTAGAAAACAGTTCTAACAGCCTGTGAGCAACCTGTTTAGCAGTGGCTGATCTCAGAGGGAAGGCCTCAGGATATCTGGTGGCATTATCTACAACAACGAGTTGTTTATGTCCCTTCGCAGAGGGTTCTAAAGGTCCGACCAGATCTACCCCAATTCTCTCGAAAGGGACGGCTACCAAGGGCAGAGGAACCAAGGGAGCCGGCTTCTGTCCTTTTTGGCTAGTTAACTGGCATTCAGGACATGTCTCACATAGTTTCATGATGTCACCATGTATGCCTGGCCAGTAAAACGGGGACGAGATGCGGTCCGTGGTCTTATCTCTGTCCAAATGACCACCCCATGGGAGAGAATGGGCTAGGGTGAACACTGTTTTTATTAACCCTTTAGGGACTAGCATCTGTCGAATGACCTCCCCTTTTTGTGTAACCTTATTCACACGATATAGGATGTCATTCAACAGTTCAAAATGTGGGAACACTTTTCATCCATTATCTTGTTGTTCATTATGTTCATCCATTATCTTGTTGTTCATTATGTTCATCCATTATCTTGTTGTTGACCTGTACCACCTTCTCATATTGTCTAGCCAGAGCTGGGTCCTCCCTCTGCCTCTGACGGAAGTCAGGAAGATCCAGGTCTGGCAACATTCCCGTATCTATCTCTTCCCCACTCTGGTCATCCCCGGCCATGACCTGCAGTCCTTTGGGCTGACTAATGTTACCAAGAGTCCCAGCCTTTCTTAACCAGTCCTCTTTTTCCGCACGTCTCTGTTTACTTGTCTTTGGGACATGGTGTCTACGGGGAAAAATCTCTGGGGAAAAAGGGAACAAGTCTCCGGTACCAGAGAAGTAGGCTCCGTAGGAGTAGGAGTCAACAATGTTTCGAGGTAGGGCCAGTCTCGGCCAAGTAGAACAGGAGCAGGTAGCCAGGGAGCAACTCCCACTAGTAGGCTAGCCTCTTGATCCTGGATATGCAGTAGAACGTTCGCCATCGGGTATCTCTTTGTATCCCCATGGATACACTCGATATTCCAAGGAGAGTCATAAGATAGTCTGTTGCTTGGAATTAGGCCCTCTAGGATCAGGGTTTTTCCAGAGCCCGAGTCCAGCATGGCGTTTACTTTTGTCCCCTCCAGAGATGCTGGGACTAACCACGGATTGTGGTCCCCTCGTAGACAAGCTGTGGCAGTGGTTCTGCCATATGAACAGTCCATCTCGTCATCTCCTGAGTCCGCAACCTCGGTCGTCAGCGGAAGCTCTCGACGGGGCTCAGTGTTTGGACCTCTTCGCTGTTGGATGGGATCCTCCCTTCTGGTTGGTGGGGTTATCCTCTCCACCGGGTGGGTGACAGGAGTCCAGGTTCTCGGGGAATAATGTGGGTGGCGGCCTCCCTTGAGTGATCCAGTGGCCTCGGACCCGGGACGGGCGTCTCTGCGGGAGTTTGTACAAGGAACCCTCCGAGATGGGAAAGGGTCTTCCGATCGGGTTGACTGGATCTCCCGAGCTGGCGGGTTGTAGACCCCTCGATTGTCTGCTCTCCTGCCTCTAGCATCACCGGAAGCAACTGGTGTTAGCACCGGCCGTTCCCAGCTATCCTGTTGGGTGTCGTCACCCAGGAAGTTTTCCACCAAGAGCACTGCTGACTCCAGGGAAAATGCAGTGTGTCTTTTTACCCAGGAGCGGGAGGAGGGGGACAGTATCTGTATGAACTGCTCAAGCACAAACTGTTCAAGGATCTCTGCCTTGGTATGTTTTTCCGGTTGTATCCACCTGGTACATAAGTCTACTAAGCGGTGGGCTACGACCCGGGGTCTGTCTTTGTTTGCATATTTGACTGTCCGGAACCGCTGTCGGTAGGTCTCTGGAGTGAGGCCTAGGCGATCCAGAATAGCAGGCTTTAGTTTCTGATAGTCCATGGCCTCGTCTGCTGGAAGAGCCTGGTAGGCTGCCTGAGCTTCCCCTATGAGGAGTGGAGCCAGAGTCATTACCCAGCGATCAACTGTCCAGCCGTGGGCCGTGGCTACCCTTTCAAAAGTGAGGAGAAATGCCTCTGGGTCTTCGGTTGGCTTCATTTTATGCAGCATCACCGGTGGGTTATTTGGAATCCCTGGTCTGCCTGGGGCTGGGCCTTCGGCCAGCAATTGGAGTAGCTTTTCCTCTTGCCGGGCCTGTTGCTCATCTTGCTGGGCTTGTCGCTCATCTTACTGGGCTTGTCGCTCAGCTTGCTTCTCTGCTAGCTGGAGCTGTTGCTCAAGGAACTGAGAAAAGATTGTCATCCTTTTTTTTTTTCTGTGTGGCCCTTCAGATACAGGGGCCATCCGACTTCCCACTTCTGACACCACTTGTGGCAGGATGGCCGGTAGCCGAGGTCAGGGAACAGTCCACACGTGTAGTTTCAGGATAATGAAAAACGTTCAGTGGCTTTATTTCTCCATTACAACATAACATGCGGGTACACTGTCCCTTTAAACAAATAAATCCTGCTCCATGTTGGGAGAAAAACTGACTAACACAGCAGACCTATCTAGCAAGCTGGCTGGCTAAACCATAACCAAACCTTCAGAGTCTTTTAAGCAGTCATGAAATAAATGAAACAAATCTTACTTTGGCTGCAGTAAGTAGTGTGTTGTATCCGTCTGTCTAGCAGCACATATATCCATGTGCTCTTGTCTGAGAGAGCCAGCTACTGCTAGTAACAACATCCTTTTCTACCTTGCTGGCTCTCAGGTGTCAGATTACATCCTGACTACCTAACTTCCACCTGAGTTAACCCTTATGAGTGCTGGATGAAGCACTTAGACATATGTCTCCCAGGCGTAACTGATAGGAGTTGACTTCACTCTGTCACAGGGTCTTTCGGAATGTAGGGTGTTAAACTTGCTTTCAGGGATGTTGCTCTAAGAAAATGGTGTGGGGACTGAAGTTTTTTCAAAATTGTAACAGTTGTATGTGCCATAGTAACCCAGCAGACACCCAAAATGACCTAGAGGTTGATAGCATTTTCTGGAACCATCCATGAAGGGGTCATAAATAGGGGGCTGAGCTAAGGTAAGCCTAGAGTTGAAGTTAGTGTGTGGTTTGAGTTTTTCTTGTTGTTGTTTAACCATTTAGAGATATGGAGGCTGAATGTTGGGATGGCATTCTGCTACAGAACATTACCAGATACTTGTAGATGTGAGGACAAGCTTATCCGTGATTTCACAAGCTTTGTTCCAAGTGGAGGTGGAATTATACATTTCTTGGTACAGGATTTACAGATTTTGAGATCTCCCAGAAACTCATCCTACCACAAACTCTACTCACGTCCTGTCCAGTGCCCTGTGTTTTATCTTATAATATAGAATGCATCAGATTTATAAAATGTGAGTATGCTGTGTGTCCCTGGAGTGTCCATCAGTAAGAATAAGCTGGTAAATGATGGTTGCAGTAAAGCTTGGTTCAAATAATAATCAGAGGATGTGAATCCTTGCTGATATATATATATCCCAAATGTAAAAGTTAATTTGCCCCAGTATAGGTGGGACATGAAAACATGATGGACGATAATGACCCTTCCCATTCTTGACTTTTACCATTCCAAAAAAATAGAAATAGGTTCTGAATTTCTTATGTAACCAGGTCACCTGTTTTCCCCTTCGCCCTCCTAGGGCGCCTCCGTGGCCAGGAGAGATGCCGGGTGCTGCCGGAGGCCAGCGGCAGACCCGACGGCCATCCCAAGGGTGGGGGCCGTTGCAGGGAGCGGTGCGCTGTCTCCACGATCGGGCCGGTTGCCGGGGACGCGATCGGGCCGTTGCTAAGGCCGCGACCGCGTCTCTAAGGTCCCGGCGGCCGGCGAAGAGAGCGCCGCCATTACTCCACCACTCGCGCATGCGCAGGAGTCGCGCGAGAGTAGGGACAGTGAGAGGGATGTTGCGGCGGCCATTAGGGGTTAGTGTAGGCAGAGGGGAGGAGCGCACGCTGCCCCAATGTTATTGTAAGGGCCTCGGGACTACAATTCCCATGAGGCATAGCGAGGCAGGCACCAGGTGCCTGATAGGAGCCAATAGGGCTGCAGGACTGCCCTGGAGGGAGATAGATACATTTGGCGGGCTGGAGCTGCGAGTCAGTGAGGAAGAAGCAGGGCAAGGAGACAGACAGAGGAAGGAGGTAGGGTGCAGGAGCCGGAGACTCCCTGCACTAAGGCCCTAGTTAGCCCTGAGTCCCCAGTAGTGTGAGTGTTGCCAGGGACAGCCCTCAGGATAGGGAACCTGTCACTTACTTTAGTTGGCACTGGGGAACAGCAGGGAAGATAAGGACAACTGGGGGGTTTCATAGCGGTAACCAATCCGGGGAGCCATAGCCCAGGGTCCTGTTGTGAATTAGTGGCACGAGACAGCTGGGGGGTTCATAGCGGCCCAGGGTCCGTGTTGCGAGTGGCGAGGCGAGGGGGGGGTTCATAGCGGTAACCAATCCGGGGAGCCATTGCCCAGGCCGGCGTTGCGCGTAGTACGAGGCAACTGGGGGGTGTTCATAGCGGTAACCAGTCCGGGGATCCATGGCCCAGGGCCCGTATTATGAGTAGGGTGGGTACAAGACCTTCCTATATAGGATAGGCAACCCCGAAGGCCCTAGGAGATTGACCCTTAAGCCACTTAAGGATGCTGTGTTATAGGGACGCCTATAGTGTAGTATGTGTCATGTTGCTATTGTGTTAGTGAGGGACTCAGCGGATGCTGCGGTTCCAGTGAAGGAGTTCGGACCCACGTTGGGGTTACAGAGAATATCGCCAGGATAGGATCAGACGGATTCATCACGCGTCTGACCCTTTGTGAAGCGTTGCTGATCCGAGCACTGGAGTGCTCGGCAGGTATCTACAGTTCTAAGTGCACCACCGGGCCCTTAGCTTAATAGTGACTGCGCAGTCACCCATTGATTCTCTGCAAGAGTGCGGGACATTGGGTGGGGGTTCTTTGGACACTGGGTGGGATCACCTAGTGTTGGGGAATCGTCCTGCGAGACGTCATGGTTAGTGTCTCCTCCTGAGAGGGACACAGGTTATGTTATGAATGTGATGTGTCGTATTACATGTTAGTAAAGTCCTTAGTTATTATACCCCATTGTGTATGTGATCATTGTGTTTGTCCTGCGAGGATTCACTTCCCCCTCTGGTGGGAGCCATCGCAGGTGGAGGCGCTGCACCTATTGAGTAAGTGGTTACCCCTAGTATAATTACCCCAGGTTCCCCATGGCGGAAGCTCAGCCCTCCTGCGAGCCAACAGGTAATGCACCACACCGGTAACACTGCATGTTCTACTCACCCACACTATATATATGAGATTGGGTGGGGTGGAATACCCGTTACATTTGGAGGCGCTGCTGAGAGAGACCTGGGGTGCCCTGTTTTCATTTTTTCAAATTGTCCCATTCATATTTTTCATCATGGCGGTGCCGTCACCGCAAGACGTCGATGACTGGGCCTTAGCGCGGCAATTATCCCCAAGGCGCGTGTTTGTAGTGGCCGGAGTATCCCATGATACGGAATTGTCCACTATGCGCGCCCAAGTAAGAACTTGCCCGGAATTGGCCACTGCCCGGGTGACAGACTTAAGGCTGGATACTGACGGCCGGGGGATTACCTATCTCCTGTTCACCACGCATGACATATGCCTAGAGACTGTTCCCCATGTATTAACACTCCCCGAGTCTTCCGCAGGGGACTGTCTCATGATCTATGCAAAAAGCTGCAGTGTAGTTGACAGGACTGTAGTTAAAATGGAGGCTCCTGCAGCAGGGAATGCTAACAGTGAGTCCCACCTAAAATGGCGGCTCCCGCCAACTCAAGATGACACACGTGCTTCTGACTGCCAGGCTGCTCAGAAAAAGGTTACAGAAAACCATCCGGGACTGGCGGGAAAACCAGAGCCCCGCCCCCGTAATGTGAGTGACTCAGTGCAGAGCCAGAGCCATCCAGTGATAGAGCACACCCCTCCTTTAAACTCCACCAGGGGGAGTGAGCACAGTGAACAGCCATTAGACCCTTCTATTCACCAGGAGGAGGAGGAGGAGGAAGGCATTGTCGTAGACATGGAATATTTTCTTTCTGAGCAGGAAACCGAGATAGACTGTCAAGGGATACACCCTAGTATGTATGTGGCCTGGCGTGCGCCCGGAGTAGATTCTCTTCTCTTCATATGCTCCTGCCTGCAAGAAGCCCACGCTCAGGGAGCCAAAGTGTCTCGGTTATCCCTCGACTACAGGACCATCGAGGTGGAAGGAGAAATGGGCATACAGTGTTTTAGCCCCACTTGTGACTGTTCTAGAGAGACATTGACATGGTGGTCCTACTGTGAGTGTTGCGGTGTGCGGTTACTGAAGTCTATTGTACCCCAGCATGCAGAAGTTTCCAGTGAAGAGGTTGAAGTCCCCTCGGTGGCGATGCGCCTACCGGCGAACCACCCCAACGATGATGCAGAGGATACAGAGTCTGCTGTGGGTCCGTGTACCCTGGAAAAGGTATATCCCGATGTTGCGGACCCTGCTGTGGGCCCGTGTGCCCTACAATGGTCAGTCCGACCTACTACAGAGGTACCATCGGTCCTAGGCGTGGGACCAGTACCTACAGATGACCAGGAAGGAGAGAAACCCATCGCAAGCCAGCAGAGTGGTAAGGAACCCCCTTGCTCCCCACAGGCTCCGATGGAGGTGGCCGTGCAACAGGCCAGAGTTACGGTTCCTGATCTGGGTGAGAGCCCGTTCGCTCCAACCCAAATGGTCCCAGGACTGGGATCCAATGCTCCCGAGTTTGAGGACAGCAAGTGGACTGCCCCAGAAGTACAGGGGGCAGGTCCCGAGACAACCGAGGTGGGAACTGACAGCATCCCCGAGGATCTGTTGGCCACCGAGAATCACCGCAGGGGTAAGGTGTCTACTCTTTACCCCCTGCCAGGTGAAGCAGAGACGTTGAGTAAAGAAACAGTGTCCAATTCTCGCTTCTCAGTGGAAGCTGAGCACGTATGTAGGGACAAGGACTATGTGGCAAAGGAGCTGGTAGAAGTTGCCTCCTTTGCGCCCAAGAAGAAGCGGCCCATTCGTCACGTAGTGGACCGAGGGAAAGGTCCTGGCCGCCTGGCCTGCTGCTTCCAGGCCATGGATGATCAAGTAAAGGTTGGTGTGAAGGACACTGCGCTATTCCTTCCACCAGGGGGAGGAAGTAGCACTGAAGCAGTGACTGTTACGCCAGAGTGTGCTTTCCGAGAGATTCACCCCGGGGAGGCTCACGGACGCAAAAGTGAGGTACCCCCATCTGATCAGTTAGGGGCACCCCACAAATGGTCTCAGCAAGCAGCTGATACTCAGCTGGCCTCGGGTAATAGTGGGTGTGATATGCCATGTAATTTTTCATTGTGTGAAAATGTGCCATGTTTTGAGGATGTTGCAGTCGATCTGTTAAGTGTACGGGGTATGCCATGCCATTTTTCAGTGTGTAAAATTGTACCATGTTATGTCGTTCCCCAAGCGAGGGCGTTGGGTGTTTCACCAGGGGGAGAGTGTAACCAGGTCACCTGTTTTCCCCTTCGCCCTCCTAGGGCGCCTCCGTGGCCAGGAGAGATGCCGGGTGCTGCCGGAGGCCAGCGGCAGACCCGACGGCCATCCCAAGGGTGGGGGCCGTTGCAGGGAGCGGTGCGCTGTCTCCACGATCGGGCCGGTTGCCGGGGACGCGATCGGGCCGTTGCTAAGGCCGCGATCGCGTCTCTAAGGTCCCGGCGGCCGGCGAAGAGAGCGCCGCCATTACTCCACCACTCGCGCATGCGCAGGAGTCGCGCGAGAGTAGGGACAGTGAGAGGGATGTTGCGGCGGCCATTAGGGGTTAGTGTAGGCAGAGGGGAGGAGCGCACGCTGCCCCAATGTTATTGTAAGGGCCTCGGGACTACAATTCCCATGAGGCATAGCGAGGCAGGCACCAGGTGCCTGATAGGAGCCAATAGGGCTGCAGGACTGCCCTGGAGGGAGATAGATACATTTGGCGGGCTGGAGCTGCGAGTCAGTGAGGAAGAAGCAGGGCAAGGAGACAGACAGAGGAAGGAGGTAGGGTGCAGGAGCCGGAGACTCCCTGCACTAAGGCCCTAGTTAGCCCTGAGTCCCCAGTAGTGTGAGTGTTGCCAGGGACAGCCCTCAGGATAGGGAACCTGTCACTTACTTTAGTTGGCACTGGGGAACAGCAGGGAAGATAAGGACAACTGGGGGGTTTCATAGCGGTAACCAATCCGGGGAGCCATAGCCCAGGGTCCTGTTGTGAATTAGTGGCACGAGACAGCTGGGGGGTTCATAGCGGTAACCAGTCCGGGGAGCCATAGCCCAGGGTCCGTGTTGCGAGTGGCGAGGCGAGGGGGGGGTTCATAGCGGTAACCAATCCGGGGAGCCATTGCCCAGGCCGGCGTTGCGCGTAGTACGAGGCAACTGGGGGGGGTTCATAGCGGTAACCAGTCCGGGGATCCATGGCCCAGGGCCCGTATTATGAGTAGGGTGGGTACAAGACCTACCTATATAGGATAGGCAACCCCGAAGGCCCTAGGAGATTGACCCTTAAGCCACTTAAGGATGCTGTGTTATAGGGACGCCTATAGTGTAGTATGTGTCATGTTGCTATTGTGTTAGTGAGGGACTCAGCGGATGCTGCAGTTCCAGTGAAGGAGTTCGGACCCACGTTGGGGTTACAGAGAATATCGCCAGGATAGGATCAGACGGATTCATCACGCGTCTGACCCTTTGTGAAGCGTTGCTGATCCGAGCACTGGAGTGCTCGGCAGGTATCTACAGTTCTAAGTGCACCACCGGGCCCTTAGCTTAATAGTGACTGCGCAGTCACCCATTGATTCTCTGCAAGAGTGCGGGACATTGGGTGGGGGTTCTTTGGACACTGGGTGGGATCACCTAGTGTTGGGGAATCGTCCTGCGAGACGTCATGGTTAGTGTCTCCTCCTGAGAGGGACACAGGTTATGTTATGAATGTGATGTGTCGTATTACATGTTAGTAAAGTCCTTAGTTATTATACCCCATTGTGTATGTGATCATTGTGTTTGTCCTGCGAGGATTCACTTCCCCCTCTGGTGGGAGCCATCGCAGGTGGAGGCGCTGCACCTATTGAGTAAGTGGTTACCCCTAGTATAATTACCCCAGGTTCCCCGTGGCGGAAGCTCAGCCCTCCTGCGAGCCAACAGGTAATGCACCACACCGGTAACACTGCATGTTCTACTCACCCACACTATATATATGAGATTGGGTGGGGTGGAATACCCGTTACACTTACAACTAAGCAAATAAGATCTAGTTCAACAGGAATGTCTTCACTTGGTCCACATGCATTGCATTCCTGATGTTAAAGGGTAAAGTGATGCTTGAGCTTTATGCAGGAAGATTGTGTACACCTATATATGCATATATCTTACCTTTCAACATTTATAATTACTGTAGGTTTTAAAGCATTATTTGGATTAGAAATGCCCACAGAATTATGCCTCTAACTTTTCAAGGGACAATTCTATGTGGTGATTAGCTTGCAATCTGTGATTACAATACCTTTCAAATGTCAGTAGCTATAGGCTATTACTGTATGTGTCTGGTAATTGTAGTGTACACTATAACTACTGTACATAAGTACAAGGTGACAGAGATTAATATATAGTCTACAACAAAATAGGCCATGGTTACATAAGGGCAAATGTGTTTTCTGTTTGCAACCAACAGAGCAATAATGCGATTGTATTTTTAATACTCAATTAACATTTTTGAACAATGGCATTCCTATTGTTTAACAATTACTGTCATTTAAAGTGTGAGCCAAAATGTTTAAAATGAACACAAATAACTGTGAATAAAGGGTGTGTGTGCCGAGCATGCGCATTGTAAGTGAACTTCTTGAACTTCTATATTTATAGTAACTGTGAATTCCTTGTGTGCGTCTGTGTGTGCGCATCTGTGTGTCCGTCTTTGTGTTCGTCTGTGTGGGTGCGCATATTTGTGTGTGTGTGCCAGCGGCTACTGCGCAGGCGTCTCTGTGTGTGTGTGTGCATGCGTGTGTTGCGCTTGTGCCTGTGTTGGAGCCAGCGCCCACTGCGCAGATGCACCGAGCCATCGGCAATGGCTCTTGCACATGCGCGCCGAGCGGGGGAGGCCTGTGCATGCATGGCAGCTGCCATAACGGCCTCTTCTGCCAGCAGTGACTTCACTTCTGGGACTGCACTTCCATCTCCACAAGGTGATTTACTCCAAGGGAAATGTTTATTTGTAGGTGCAGCATAGAAGTTTCACTTTAAAAATGTTCCTCAAAAACTTTTTGCATATGTTACAATACTGTAAGTTTGAAAGGAGAAGCTCCAAAATAAAGCTTTATGAATTTCTCACCAAAATGTGTTTGAACCCTTGTACTTAAATTCACTTGAAGGTGTCTCATGGATTATTATCACAGCTTAGTAAACATTTGCTTAAATAAGAATGAAAATATATGATATAAATGTAATATTTTAGAGTAACAAAATTACCACGTTTGGGTTCCTGATCTGGAACATTCAACAGGGCACCTCTCTCTCAATGCCATTATCTCCTTAAATAAAGGGTAACTATCAATATTTTTGTCCTCGTGTGGTTCTTGTATGAGTTCATTTTTGAGCTTTGCTTTGATCCCCACCAAAAGGCCACAGTGGATGACTGTGCAGCCACCAGATTTTTTGGAGTTTTATATGTGAAGCTTAATCTTAAAGAAAAGAATAAGGACTAAAGATGTGTAAATTCTTCACTAACATCCGACTTTGTCATGAATATGGCGTTTATTCGCATATGTGAATATTCGCGGCTCGGTTTAATAAAAGGGACATTCGCCTACTGTACCTTTGCTTGAACGTTTGTAATACCGCTGGCCGCCACTAGTCGGACATTTTTCTAAACACAAATTCAGCATTACATTTTGCATTGCATGGTTATGAATTCTAGCACTCTAACAAAGGGGGGGCGAGTGGCGGGGGGAAATCCCCATGCTGAGAACTATTTTGTTCAGAATTTCAGTACTGAAACTTTCCCCACAATCCTCTATGCTTAAAACATTTTATTATTACAAATATAAACACTGAGGGAAATATTAATTAGGCTTCATCACTTCATATAAAGAATAATAAATATCTGAGTTTAGCCATGTTTAAATATATCATTTCTGGTACTCAACGTTAGGTGGCAATAACAATATAAATAAATAGTTGTTCTACATTTCTTTATCTGCTATTGATCCAACTTGTGCTGAAAAGATTATTTTAAGGGGAATAACACATCAATAAGGTTAATAATATTAAGGAAACATACTGATATATAATATTTGAAACGTTATTGTATTAGTATGAATACAG
Organism: Ascaphus truei; assembly: GCF_040206685.1. Lineage (NCBI taxonomy): Eukaryota > Metazoa > Chordata > Amphibia > Anura > Ascaphidae > Ascaphus > Ascaphus truei. The sequence goes on along the minus strand of NC_134483.1, from coordinate 57,250,351 downwards.
GCCGCATATATCAAAAGGCACTATTGTTGTGCACAGAGCATTTCCACTACATTATATTTTTATTCCACGCTAACTTGTTACCATAAATTATATTTATTTTATTTATAGTATAGGGAGCCAAAGAGCTGTTTAAACAATTGAAGAGTTTTGAAAACCCCTTTGAAATAAACCTGCCTGATCTTGAAGTAGGATTCTTAGAGATTATCATTTTCTGCCTATGAGCTAAGAAAAATGTGGATGGACTTAGTATTTCTTACTTAATAGAGGTTAGCTCACTAAAACAATTTTTTTTTCTTTTAAATAAATGTAGTTGGTCTAAAGTAAGATTACCTTACATACTAAACTCAACAGAATCAGCTACTGCATTATTGCATATCATTAACATTAATAACGTATTCTCCCTTGTCACATGTGTATGTAAGCAAGACAAATGGAGAGAGTTAATACAACTAAATCGAGATTAGGAAAGCTTTGTCCTTTCTCTAACCCACTATATTGTAGCATATGGATAGTAGGGTAGGAGGAGGAAGGGAGAATGGTGTTTACAGCGTAGGCCAGCAGGAATAGAGAGCAAATGCTATGAACTATAAGCCAAGAATAGGGGCACAGTCGATTAACTTGCTGCAGCAGGGAGGATTGAAATCCTGGACCAGACATGCCACTCCCCCTCTTGACAAATACAGACCTTCCAACGAATTCTATTTGTATTTACTATAATTAATCATTGTTATGGTAGAACATAAGCGATTTAGCAAAAAAAGGAAGTTGGAAGTTTTGGGGTTGTGATAATGAATAGGGTAGCTTGCACAGACTGTACAAGAAAATGCAATCTATGAAACTGTGAATATTACTGCTAATCTTGATCTGCCATGAAAAACATTTTAACCAACATTCATGTAGAAAAATCCAATGTATTGTAACTGATTGGTTACTTACTTATACTTATTGCTTATGTAGCGCATGTTATCCCCCCCACCGCCCCACCCCCCTCTGGGAGAACTTGTGTAGGCTACTGCTGATGTAGTTCTGGTTACCGGCAAGAGAAAAGGAAAGATGAATTGCCCGCGATGGTGCGAGGGGACAGGACAGTCTTTTTGGGGACCCGCTGGTTCTGTACCTTTTGGTGTCAGCGCCATTAGACATAGTGTGTTCAGCAGAGCTGATGGCAGTCACACCATAACAACCTTTACCCCCAAAACCTCTGTCCAACAGACTGCCGCCGAGCCAGAAGTATAAACGAGGGTGATCTTTATTATATCATATGGCTTGACTGTAGATGGTTGCATGCTTAGTGTGTATGGGGTGAAAGCTATTATCCCTCAAATACCTGGATCTGCCTGTAGTTTTGCAGTATATAAAGGTCTGTAGTTGGTTGTTCTTTATTGTAATGGTGGTGTCCAGGAAATGTACTTCGTCCGGGTATTGTGTGAGTTTAAGTTGATGGTCGGCTGGAACGTATTGAAGTTCTCATGTAACTGTATGATGTCCTGTTCACCAGAGGTCCAAATCTGGAGGATGTCATCGATCGGTTTCAAGTGACAGATGGAAAGAAAATCATATTCCAGTTTTGCGCAGAACAGATAGGCATACTGTGGCGCCATCCGAGTGCCCACAGCAGTCCCGGTTGTCTGGAGGTATGTGTCATTTCCAAATGTGAAGTAGTTATGGGTCAGAATAAATTCGATGCATTTAGTCACTGTCTCTGTGAGTGGATCCTGCTGTCCCAGAAAGTATCTGCAGGCTGAAATCCCATCTTCGTGGGGGATGTTTGTATATACTGTATATATAACCATCTATCTACCTATATTGACATCACTGGCCATCAGACATACAAAGTAGGGGCTATCCTTTTTTTGCATAGTCATCCTGCATCACATGAGGGAGGAAGGAAGCAGCCTGAGTGATCACACAGTTAACCCATTAAGGCTGTTAACCCCTTATACTAACTAGTAGTCCCCAAAGGCAGGCTACATTCTTTTGATGTGAATCGCTATATGAATGATGCTATTCAAATAAAGACATGTTACTTATGTACATTCACAAGTGTATAGTAGACCTGTGTATTTCGTCGTTGGTGATGACACAAACTGAAAGATGGCAATGCTAAAAGAGTAAAATCGCTTGCAGATATATTACTTACCATGTCAGGACAAACTCCTTTCTAAATAGTGCATCCACATACTGTATTATATTATTTAATAAAGGCTACTTTTTATCAGTTTTTTCAAGCCCTGTGTATTGCTTAAGCAAGATTTCTAAGGGAACAAATCCCAAAATAGCACAGATAAACTCAGAAAAGGGCTTTGGCATCACTGTTTGGTTATTGTTCAAAATAAATAAAGTGCATATATTTGTGTTCATAGAACATCAGCACCCATTTCCTCTAATGATGAACTACATGCTGGAAAATTAACCATCCTGTTTTACAGATAATGAAACCAGAACTACTGATTTTATCTAAGCACCTTAATGTGCTCTTATGAAAAATGCTTTAAATCTCTGACAAATAACAGACTGGGGAATGGTCTGTGCACATTTTAGTTTGCTGTTAATTACTAAAATAAGACAAGCACAAGTAAAGTATTGAGCAGTAACCCATAAATAATTACTGCATGAACCAAGGATTTCTTAAAGGCTACTAAAGATGAAGAATGATCCATTTAATATCTACTTACTGTACTATATATCTCTGACTTTTTGAAAAACTGCCATTCCTGGTGAAACCGCATTTGATTTATGGTCCAAAAAAGGTACTATACTGCAAAACCTATTTGTTTTAATCTTTCGATTCTAGTATTTTTTTTATTTATGTCAACTTATCCTTAAAAAGTTACATAGTTTAGGTTTATTTTAATTCTCTATAAAACATATTCTGTTGTATGTCATTATTTCACGTTAACAGCAATAATAACGTCTGCTACATCTGTATTTCATTGTTTCCCCTTGTTCTTCAAAAGCCACATAACGTGGGAGCTTTAATCCTTGCCGAGATACCGCCACCCTCTTCAGAGATAAGTATCTAGAAAAGCAGGGGGTCTCTGGAGTTGAAATGAATGAGGTTCAGCTCCGGAGGACCCGTGCTTCAAACCTATCTTAAAAATGTTTTAAATAAAGGCCCACTTGGACTACTCCTTTAAATTGTGTATCGTATTTTTGAGGAAGATCCATTAGCTAAGTGTACATCTGAATCTATGAAATATGTCTGTAGAGTGTAATGGAAAATAGAGAAATGTGCTGCACACCATAAAATGTCAAAAATATACAGTTGTAGGTGCTCCTACAATTAGGATGTGCCTGTGGGTGATCCAAGGTACATGAACGTAGAAAAGCATCACAAGGCACTTCAGATTTTTATAACGATGTATTGGCCAATTTTTAAAGCGACGTTTTCGACCTGAAGGGGTCTTTATCAAGTGTGAAACTGGACAAAATCCGAAGCGCCCTGTGATACTTTTCTATTTTTCGTGTAGCGTGTAATGGAACACAGGGTTTATGTGCTAGCAAAGGCAGTTGCAAATATGACGAGGGAGTGGCTTTTAACAAAACTATGACAAAAAAAATGAATTTATACCTCTGATGTCTGAGGCTATCAATGCATGCAAATGAATCCCTTCACACACAAAGAGGTTAACATACAACATAAATGCCCTACAAATGTAACACTAAAGGGTAGATCCTCGGCAGTCCATTACATTTGCTCTAATAACGACTGTTACCAAATTAAATAATATCTATTATTTTTCCTCAGTTTAACGGGAATCCGCAAAGCTAATGAATGCAAAAATAACGGCCGTTAGTAAAAGTAGCAGCTGTATTAAAAGGGCTGTCTGTTGTGCAGAGATGCGTTAACCAATACATTGCACGTGTACATTAGTAAAAGAATTAACAAATGCATTAAAGACGCGTTACAGACTTCCGGTATGGTGCCAGGGCAGTGAGACACGCTGCTAAGTAGCTCCACTGGTTCCTGAGGAGAGATCCGAAGTGCCTGCAATTACACCAAAAGAAAACTTCCTAAAAACAAATTAACTCACAGGTGATAACAACACACTCCAGTTTATGGAGAAATTTCTCTCGGACACTTTGGCCCAAAGCAGCAGAGAAATGATAAGGGGGAAAGGACAAGGGATCCTCCCAAAATGGCCGACAACCATGAGGGGAAAGAAACTGAGCAAGGAAGTGAAAAATCAGATCCTTCTGTATTATAAAAAATACAGAAAAAAATTCAGCAATCAGTAGTAAACCTCAAAGGAGAACTTACCTTACATGCCTCCAGAGTGGAAGAAGCAGAGACCAGGGTGAGCGCAGTAGAAGACGACCTGGGATCGCTGCATCAGAAAATGGATGACTTGCAAAAAAAATAAAGTTAGAAAAAAAGATGGACAGTCTAGAATATCCCTCAAGAAGGAACAATATATGTATACTAAGAGTCAATGAAGCAAAATAATATCCTAGAATTGTGTTAAAAATGGCTGCCAGACAAACTAGGCATTTTGACCAGGGAGGGTCCTATAAAAAAAAAAAAGAGGAAAAAGGTAAAAACGAGAAACATAGAGGCAGATAAGGGTAGATAATACTCCAAGGGAACGCAGACAACAGGAAATCAAGAAGCAGGAAATACGACGATGTTAGTGTCGTTCACCCCTCTGAAAAAAAGAGAAGTGCACCATAAGGAAAAGTTTAAATATGTTAATATTAAAGTTAACATTTTTACGACAATTGCGGTTATCAGAGTCTTTGAGGGTCCACAAAGGGTACGATAAGAGGTCAAAGAGGAACGGGCCAAAAATCAATGACATGGGGAAGCGGCATAATTTTATCATGTACAACAAATAAAGGTGCATGTAACGATAATATCATGGAATATCAAAGGTCGTAATAACCCCATCAAACGTAAAAAAGCAATAAATTACCTAAGAAAGTGGAAATTGTATTCTTGCAAGAAACCAACCTAGACACTAAAGAAAGCTTGAAGCTGCAAAGAGACTGGGTGGGACATTGTTTGTTCTCTCCAGCCCCCCCAAAAAGGGCAGGCGTAGCCATTTTAATAAACATAAATCTCCCAGTGGAGATCATATTATCAAAAGGAGATGAAGAGAGTAGATTAATGATAGTAAAAATAAAAGTACTGGGAAGGGAATACAATATGTGTTGAGAAATGTTTACACAACATTTGATGGTTTTCAAATGCAATAATCTGATTCGGGGGGGGTGGGGGGTGGGGGCGATTGGAACACAATCCAGGATACATACATGGATAAATCCGGAACAAAGCAAGACACCCCAAAAATGAACACCCAAAAGAAGACTATGACATTTATAAAAGACTCCCTGGGGATGGTAGACACTTGGAGAACAATTAATCCCACAGAAAGAGAATATACATTCTACTTTCAGATTTTTGGTATCAGGTTTTACAATACATTAATAAAGTAACGAGGATGTTATGGGAGGAACATCCAGTTCCTACGTTATTCGCCAATACAGAGTCCTGGACGCTGAAAGATAATTATAATAGAAAGCAATCCGTCCTACCGAAATGATTCTATTAGCAGCAAAGAAAGCTATTATGACTAAATAGATAACTCCAGAGTCACCAATAGAATTAGTGAGGTCTCTAATTTTTAAACTAATTACGCTAGTGGGGGGGCTGGGGAGGGGAAACCTGCTGCTCCCGAGATGAATGGGTGAAGGGTGGGGGTAGTTGCCTGGGGAGGGTGGTTAGGCCTCCTTGGTTGGTAGTGGAGGGGGTGGGTTAACTTCTTAATTACTATAGTGGTTATTAACCACTATGGTGATTAAGAGGTTAGCGGCCATTAGATTGTATTTGTGTATGTATTCTTTCTGGCAACAGAGGACTTGACCCTGCAGTATGCTGACGAGGACACACTTCATGATTCCAGGGGTAAGTAGAAAGGTTTTTATTTACTTTATTTATGCTGCCTGGCTAATGTTTTCTTTAATAATGGACAAATGAGCTATTATCCATATCTGGATAAGAGTTATTTTGCCCATTACTGTACTGTATGTGTTTGGTGGGGGAGGTGGATTTATTGAAATGTATGCCATATTTATTTATTTTACAACAGGGTTGGTACTGAAGGCCAGCAAGGACCCGCAGGGACATCCAATAGACCCCCGGACGCCCATGGGGACCACCCGAGAACCCCTGGACACCTATGGGAACCACCCGAGAGCCACCAGACACCCGTGGGAACCATTCGAGGGCCCGCAGACACTGGTGGGAAACATCCGAGGTCCCCAGACACCTGTGGGGATGACCCAGGGACCTCCAGACACCCACAGGGACCACTTTAGGACCCCTGGACAGCTGTGGGGTCGACCCGGGGACACCCGCCGGCCTCTGGGATCATTCCTGTGTTAAAATAAAAAAATAATGGTTTATGTGGGGGTACATGGGGTGGGTTGTGCATTGTGGGTTTTAACATTTTGTTATGTTAATTGTGGGTAGTGGGGGTGGGTGAAGGGGGTATTTTGACCTTGGTGGGTAGCAGGATGGTTTAACCTCTTCATTGCCTTAGCGGTTAGCCACTAATGTACTGAAGTTGACTGTAAATGCATTATTATTGCATGGGATTCATGCCTCTGGTGCTGATATTAATGGGTATCAGCTTCGTAGACCCCTGGCATCAATCCGATGCAGGAAAAAAGCATTTTTTTTTTCAAAGACCCATCTCGTCGCCTCTTAGCAGGTTTACAACACCTTCACACCAAATTTTCCTGGCGTGATGATTTTGACAGAAATTCGCCATTCTAGAGCTGTGATAGGCGTCGATAACCTAATTGCTGCTTCTAGAATTGCACGAGTTTATGAACCTGCCGAAAAGCGGTGATTAGTGGCTTATCACCGCTCACTTGGCGATTTTGTTTTGAACCAAATTTTTTTTGATTCAGTCTTTTATCACCCACTTATCGCCGATTACAGAATCGTGGTAGGCCTTTTGGGCAATAAGTGCTTGATAAGTGACCTACTGTATGAGCGCTTAGTGCATAGGCCCCATAGACTGCAACCCTATTGTTGAAGTTGAAGTTATAAGTTAAAAGATCAAAGTTAATACTGTAATAAAAAAAGAACAAGTTAGAGACAGTGACAAAACTACTTAACATAATGAGAAAAATGAACTTAACAGAGTTCACAGAATGAGAAAGAAAACGGCAACAAATAAAAAAATGTGACAAATGATAAAACTTTAGAAATAGTATGAGAGAGGATTGCAGATTAAGATACAGCAAAACAGGCAAATGCTACCTGGATAAAGATGGTATTGGGTTGTTAACAACAGGGCTGTCACAATTGACCAAAGATAAGATATAAAAAAAAAAAAAATAGTTGAATGTTCGATATACATGTTTGAAATTGCACTGATAACAAGGCATTACTGAAACATGGTGGGATGAAACTCATGACTGGACAGTTAATTTAGAGTGTTATTCCCTTTTTCGGAAGGATCGAACAAATAGAAGGGGAGGTGGAGTATGTTTATATGTTAAACCGGATCTAAAACCTATTATAAGGGATGTTGTTTATGAAGGGAATGATGAAAATGTAGAGACTTTGTGGATAGAAATTAGCAGTGGTGGTAAAAGTATAAAGAAAATGTTTGTGGGAATATGCTATAAACCACCAAATATCTGTGAGATTGAGGAAGCTAAAATACATTTGCAAATGGAAAAGGCATCAAAACTGGGTCATGTTTGCATAATGGGGGATTTTAATTATCCAGACATAGACTGGGGCAATGAGATTAGTGTTACAACAAAAGGAAACAGGTTTTTGGGGGTGCTTAAAGACAATTATATGACCCAAATAATTGAGGAACCAACCAGGAGAGGGGCAATACTGGATTTGGTCATATCGAACAATGTAGAAGTAATAACAAATATTCAAGTTCTGGAACATTTGGGTAACAGTGATCATAACATGGTCTCATTTGAAATAAATTATCAAAAAATAGATTTCTTGGGTTCAACAAAGACCTTAAACTTTAGAAAGGCAGATTTTAATAAACTGAGGTCTAATCTAGTAGTAATACAATGGGATGATTTTTTGCAGGGAAAAATGTAGAAGATAAATGGGCAGTCTTTAAAACATTGTTAGAAAAGCACACTTATCAGTGTAAACCCTTGGGTAATAAGTATAAAAGAAATCAGTCAAAACCAATGTGGCTAAATAAACAGGTAGGGGAGGAAATGGACAAGAAGAGGAAGGCGTTTAGATTCTTTAAGTCAGAAGGGACAGAGACATCGTATCAGAATTATAAGGAATGTAACAAAAATTGCAAAAGGGCAATCATATTAGCAAAAATGGATAATGAAAAAAAGATTGCAATAGAAAATAAGGTCAACCCTAAAAAGTTCTTTAAGTACCTTAATAACAAAAAAATGAGAAAAGAAAATATAGGACCCTTTCAGTGTGAGATGGGTAGGCAGATTATTGGAGATAAGGAAAAAGCTGAGGTATTAAACAAATTCTTTGCTTCTGTGTTTACCAGGGAAGAATCAAGTTCAATAGTAGTGCCGCAGGAGGAAGCCACAACCTCCATATTAATGAAAAATTGGTTAACTGAGGAAGAAGTTCATAAGGGACTTGAAAAAATTAAAGTAAATAAGGCACCTGGCCCCGATGGCATACATCCAAGAGTTCTCAAGGAGTTAAGCTCAGTAATAGCCAAACCATTATATTTAATATTCAAGGACTCCATTTCCACAGGCTCAGTACCACAAGATTGGCGTAAAGCAGTTGTGGTGCGTATATTTAAAAAGGGAGCTAGATCACAACCGGGAAATTACAGACCTGTAAGCCTGACTTCAATAGTAGGGAAACTACATGAAGGTTTAATACGGGATAATATTCAGGAATACCTAATGGAAAACAAAATTATTAGTTATAGTCAACATGGATTTATGAAGGATAGATCTTGCCAAACTAACCTTATTTGTTTCTTTGAGGAGGTAAGTAGGAATGCAGTTGATGTGATCTACTTAGATTTTGCAAAGGCTTTTGATACGGTTTCACACAAGAGGTTGGTGTACATAATAAAGAAAATTGGACTCAGTAATAATATATGCACCTGGATTGAAAACTGGTTAAAGGACAGACAACAGAGGGTTGTCATAAATGGAACTTTTTCAGGTTGGGCTAAAGTCGTGAGTGGAGTACCTCAGGGATCGGTACTGGGACCCCTGCTTTTTAACTTGTTTATTAATGACCTTCAGGTTGGGATCGAGAGCAAAGTCTCCATCTTTGCTGATGATACTGAATTGTGTAAGGTAATAGAATCAGAGCAGGATGTAATTTCTCTTCAGAAGGACTTGGAGAGACTGGAAACGTGGGCAGGTAAATGGCAAATGAGGTTTAATACAGATAAATGTAAGGTTATGCATTTGGGATGCAAGAATAAAAAGGCGACTTACAAATTAAATGGAGATATATTGGGGGAATCCTTGATGGAGAAGGATTTAGGAGTGCTTGTAGACTGCAGGCTTAGCAATAGTGCCCAATGTCATGCAGTAGCTGCAAAGGCAAACAAGATTTTATCTTGCATCAAACGGGCAATGGATGGAAGGGAAGTAAACATAATTATGCCCCTTTACAAAGCACTAGTAAGACCACACCTTGAATATAGAGTACAATTTTGGGCACCAATCCTAAGAAAAGACATTATGGAACTAGAGAGAGTGCAGAGAAGAGCCACCAAATTAATAAAGGGGATGGACAATCTAACTTATGAGGAGAGGCTAGCTAAATTAGATTTATTTACATTAGAAAAGAGGCGTGTAAGAGGTTATATGATAACTATATATAAATATATTCGTGGACAATACAAGGAGCTTTCAAAATAACTATTCATCCCACGGGCAGTACTAAGGACTTGGGGCCATCCCTTAAGGTTGGAGGAAAGGAAATTTCACCAGCAACAAAGGAAATGGTTCTTTACAGTAAGGGCAGTTAAAATGTGGAATTCATTACCCATGGAGACTGTGATGGCAGATACAATAGATTTGTTCAAAAAAAGGTTGGACATCTTTTTAGATGGGAAAGGTATACAGGGATATACCAAATAAGTATACATGGGAAGGATGTTGATTCAGGGATTAATCCGATTGCCAATTCTTAGAGTCAGGAAGGAATTATTTTTTCCCCTTAATGGGGTTTTTTGTTTGCCTTCCTCTGGATCAATAAGGAAGTATAGATATAGGATAAAGTATCTGTTTCTACATTTTTAAGGAATGATTACATTCCTTTGGTATGGTTGCAAAAACAGAATTGCACTGAAAACACTACAAATGACTAAGGAAATGGGTAGGATAAATATTCCCAACATAAGAGACTATAACTTTGCCTGTCTGTTATGACATTTGGGGGACTGATCTTGGGAAAAGACTACCAATCCTCCCCAAAGATACAGGCACAAATCACAAAGCAGGGTGAACTAGTACACATGGACTGGGGGGAAAATACCAACAGAACTTAAAACTAACTAAAAATACTCATACAGGATACTATTATAACCTGAAGGGTGGTGAGAAAAAAATGTAATCTATCCTATTCTATCTCCAGATACCTACCAATACATGAAAATAATAGATTCCCCCCAGGCAGCTGACAAAAGACCTTCCGCACCTGGGGTAAAAAACGGATACGATGTTTAGATCACATTATTAACAAAGAGACACCAAAATTCATATCTATCCATGAAATAGTAGAGAAACATGACTTCCCAGACATCAAACTATACTCATGCATTTAATTTTTAGATTACTGCAAAAACTGTAAAGATTTCAAACACCTTTCCTGAAGAATAAAACATTTGATGACTACTTTAACCAGAATAAGGAAAGCAGATTTGCCCTAGCAGAACTGCACAAAGTTATTAGAGACTATGAAATGGAGACAAATAACAGAAATGCTCTTAAATCTTGGTATCAAGATTTTCAAGAAAGTCAAACAATGGAAGATGTGGTGCAGGGAAACCAAAGAGTTTGTTAGTTAATAACATCAGAAATCTGGAGCGAGATCCAGTTCAGGATATGACACAGAGCTTTTATACCTTTTATCAGACAACAAACAAACCTAGAGACAGACACCACTAAATGCCCCAAATGCGAGATCAACAGGGCTGACCTCAAACATTGTTTCTGGTCCTGAGATAACATTTCGGATTTTTGGGAGCAGGCTTTGCAATACATTAATAAAGTAACATGGGTGTTGTGGGAGAAACATCCAGTTCCTACAGTATGTTATTCGGCAATACAGAGCCTGGACGCTGAAATCTAATTACAATAGAAAAGCAATCCGTCCTACCGAAATGATTCTATTAGTAGCAAGGAAAGCTGTTATGACTAAATCGATAACCCCTCAGCCACCAACAATAGAATTAGTGAGGTCTCTAATGTTTAAACTAATTACCATAGATAAAACAACTTCCGAATCACTACCTGATGCCCACGCTGAGGAATATACTAACAAATGGAAATGGTTCTTAGATACTATCCCTAGCCAAGAACAAGAGGAGATAAGCAACACACTTGACAAGCCCATTTGGAACTTGATGACCATATAGATTTAAAAAAATCCTAAATCAAGGACAAATGTAATCAGTGCCCCCCCTAAGACCTTAAGACACAAAGCCATATAGACTGGAAACCTATAGTTGAAGTTGAGGTTATAAGTTAAAAGTTCTAAGTTAATAATAAAAAAGAGAACAAGTTAGAGACAATAACAGTAACATAATGAGAAGGTTAACTTAGCAGAGTTCACAGAATGAAAAGGAAAACAGCTAACCACAAATAAAAAAATGGGACAAAGGATAAAACTTTAGAAATAGTATGAGAGAGGATTGCAGATGAAGATACAGCAAAGCAGGCAAATGCTACCTGGATAAAGATGGTATTGGGTTGTTAACCACAGTACTGCTACAAGTGACCAAAGATAAGACAATTTACACAAAATAAGAAGTTGAATGTCTGATATACCTGTTTAAAATTGCACTGATAACAAAGAAGTATCATAAAGATGTAATAACAACCAAAAGTATCATTGTTCTAACAAAACGACTCCCAAAAACCTCATGCAAAGAAAAAAATAAGAACACAATAGGGTAATCACGTTTACTTAAAAGACACACATCACAGAGGTGAAAGTCCCTTTTAAGTAAACTTGATTATACTATTGTGTTCTTATTTTTTCTTCTGCATGAGGTCTTTGCTACGGAGAAGATTGCGTTATCCAGTACATGTCTTCGATGGAGGGAATCGGTGTGTGAGACCAATGATACTTTTGTTTTTCAGTATTAATTACACAGGTTTGTTTATTTAATTGAATTTCACATTTCACTTTATATATGCAGATACCATTTGTTTATATTCCATTTCTTTGAGGCTAGGAGACCGTTTGTGAGCACATGAGTTTGTTCAAAATATTGGTATTTGTTACAGTCACAATATCACTTGGTTTATTGTAAGCACATCATTATATGAATGGTGTGTGGGATTGCACATTTTTAATTGTCACTTTCTATACTATGCACTGTTTTCTCTTTGCAATTCCCAAATAAAAAGATTTTTGGGGGAATAAAAGATGTGCTATGAATGTGCATTATCTAAAGCTATGCAATTTTTTTTATAATATTGATAACGTACATTTTTCTTTACTTTGTAACTTTTTTTGTTATGTATAGTGTCCTTCCCTTATTTATTTTAATTGTACATTATTAAAAGTTATTCATTATTATTATTTGTGGTTAATCAAGAGTGCTTATGTAGCCCTAGTAAAAAATGGGGCTATAGTTCTATCTTCCTCCTGGTATAATCCCTGCTAAAGGCAGGTTGCCAGGAGTTATCATGGGTTTCCCCCACTTCAAGCACTTGCCATGAATGGTGGAGGTTGGTCACCTGACCTGTGTCCAATCAAGAGACACAGGGGCGGTGCCTGCTGATATCATCAAGAGCAGTGCACTTCCTATTTAGAGGCAGTCTGACAGTCAGGGTCAGGAGTGAGAGTTAGTGTTAGGGAGCAGAGGAGTGAGCAGCTTATGAGTAGAGCTGATAGAGTATAGTGAGGTGGACCAAATACCTCTCACCCTGCTTAGGGGGTGAGGGAAGAGCTAGCCCCACTCTGGATGACCCTAAGGTCCAGAGTGGAGGCATTGTAAATCAACTGTACCTGTCTGCTGCTGCGGGAGACTGAGTAATAAAGGAGTCTGCTGTTTAAAGAGAACCTTGTGTGAGACTGGAATCTCTCATCCCTGGGAGGGGGATTTCTGTGGTAGGGATTCCACCCCACATCCCTGGGGCTTACTACAGATGGAGGCGCTGCACCATTGAAGGAGAATGAAGGCATCCACCCCAGTAACCTGTTCCTGTTGTCCCCCATGTCATCGCGGGAGACTCAGGCCCTCCTGTTGCCAGCAGGTATGCATCACACAGAGACATATAGCCAGACCATAGAACACCCTAGGGGTGGAGGTCCATGGGTTATAGTTGGAGACCGGGTGGGGGTCCATGGGTTATAGTTGGAGACACTGCTGAGATAAACAGGAAAGGTTTTCAGCAAAGCAGTACTGAAAGTAGTATGTACACTTTCAAAGAAAGTGCTGCAGAAGGATGGGCATTTTTGAAGACATGGGGTAGTCAGGAGAGACAGTCCACTCGCACAGTACACCCTAGGTGCCCTAAGAGGGTGATGTAAATTTGGGTACAAGAGGCTATAGCTGTTCTATTCGCCTTGGGGCAGATAGTGTAGGATTCCTGTGGGGTTAGCCTGTTAACAGAGGTCAGGGACTCCAGCATAGGGTCTGCACTATGAGTGGCCAAAAGTAGGTTGATGCCAAGTACTTAGGAATGCCTTTTCCTGTTGTCCCCCATGTCATCGCGGGAGACTCAGGCCCTCCTGTTGCCAGCAGGTATGCATCACACAGAGACATATAGCCAGACCATAGAACACCTTAGGGGTCCGATCTGCGACCGGGTGGGGGTCCATGGGTTATACTTATAACAGTGTTTCTTTTGTATTCCAATTCTTTATATGATAAATATTATTGTATGCCCATGTAAATTATTGTATGCCCATACAGTAAAGATTATGTAACATGGCTGGCTCTGTTGCTTCTCTGCCTCCTGTTACACAAGCCCTGATTGTTATTGCAGGCTGTCCCAGGCTGATCCAGGACCATTGATCCCCTTCTGCTATCCTCTGATTGACAGGAGAGGAGGTGACATGGTGTGTGTGTAGCCAATCGTTGTACATATACTATGCCCTCCCTTTCTTGATATCAGGGGGAAGTGCCAAAAGTTAGGGGGGCAGTCCATTCTGGAGTTTGAGACTGGAGGAATGGCTGTGAGTCTCTCCCATTGGGGATGAGCATGCCCACTCCAACCCCTAGGGGGTTGGGGAACACCTGCTGCCACAAAGGCTGCAAGAATGCATTGTAGGCCTCAATGCAACCTAAGGCCTATGTACCATCCTGATGACTGGAATCCTCTGATGTAACTTCTGCAACGCTGTAATGCCATCTACTGTATGCAGTGACTGCACAATAAAGCCATTGTTTTATATATTCCTGCCTGAGCCTAAAGTTAATTGGGCAGAGGTATGGAAGACTGTGCTGCAGTGGAATCTACTGTATATCCAGGACTACTGGATACCCACTGAAGCTGGAGGCGCTGACACCAAACTCTGATTACGCCAAAAGCCTGTCCTGATCTCCAACCCATCGCAGATCAACTCAGCTCTCCTGCTCCCTCACAGATATGCACAACATACATTTAGTAGCAGAAGCAGTATCTCCTAGAGGGTGGGGGTACATGTGCTACAATTATATACCATATTAGGTCCCACAAACATCCTATATCCAATTTAATCAGTAAAAACCTTACAATAGTTTAGGATGTTTCTGACATTCATTTGATCTACAATATATATATTTATGTAACTCTTTTACCATACCCCTCCCTCCCCCCCTCAGTGAGATTGGGGGTATGTTCTACTTAGCTACTCTGGTGCTGTTTTACACCTGCTGGTAACAGGAGGGCTGAGCGCTCCGTGGTGGTGTGGGGAGAAACCAGGACAGGAACAGGAGGTACAGGTTACCTTAGTCTTTCTCTGGTGCAGTGCCTCCAGCCAGTAAGGATCCCCTGTAGATATTCAGGGGAGGGACCCCCACTGACACTCCTTCATTCTCAGAGACAACAGGAACACCCACAGCATGTCTTTTCTGGGTGACTTTATTGCAGGCAAGTATACAGCATATCACACAACCTTCTTCTTAACTGCATATTCCCTTCTCAGGATTCTCTGCCATCCTGTTCAGAGCCCTGACACAGGCCTAAGTCTCCCTTACTCCATGCTTGGGAGCTCTTCAACTGCTCATAACAGCATAATTCCCCTCCCTCCCTGCCCCTCTTGGGTGGGAGAGAACTCTTTTCTTTCCTTCTCTCTGCTCACTCTCTAACTCTCAACTGAACTAACAATTTGGGAGGATGCCACAATTTGTATATCTTTGGGGAGTGTCTCTGACTCTGACTCATAGCAAGCCAGAGCTCAATACAGATTGGCCCACACACATCAGGGGGCGTTCAAACCAATATCCACCCCTCAGATTGACATCCTTAGAAGTTGCTAGGCCCACCCTTGAGTACTGATACATTATTCAAGGCTGAAATACACATACGGCAGAACATCCCCTCTGTTTCTTCCTCCCATCCTACACCTCTTCCTAACTCTCCTCCTGCCTTCCTTGACTCTTTTTCCACTGTCTCAGAGGAGGATGTGTCGCTGTTGATCGCCTCTTCTCCCTCTACCACTTGCCCTCTTGACCCCATTCCCTCCCATCTCCTAAAACCTCTTGCTCCTACTATAATCCCTACGCTCACACACATTTTTAACTCCTCCCTCTGCTCTGGAACCTTTCCATCCTCCTTCAAACATGCAACAGTCATACCATTGCTCAAAAACAGCAAGCTTGACCCTACCTGTCTTTCTAACTATCGATTTGTCTCCCTCCTGCCTTTTGCCTCTAAACTCCTTGAACGTCTTGTATTCTCTCACTTGCTCCATTTTCTCAACACCTATTCTCTCCTAGACCCTCTACAATCTGGCTTCCACACTGCTCACTCCACGGGAACAGCCCTCACTAGAATAACTGACGACCTCCATGCTGCCAAAGACAGAGGTCATTACACTCTGCTCATATTACTCGACCTCTCTGCAGCATTTGACACCGTGGACCACCATCTTCTCCTTCACATTCTCCATACTCTTGGTATTCGGAACAAAGCTCTATCCTGGATCTCATCCTACCTCTCCCATCGTACTTTTAGTGTCTCTTCTGCTAACACCTCCTCCTCCTCTATTGATCTCTCTGTGGGGGTACCCAGGGCTCTGTCCTGGGATCTCTTCTCTTTTCTCTGTACACACTCTCTCTAGGTGACCTAATGACATCTTTTGGGTTTAAATATCACCTCTATGCTGACGACACACAAATATACTTTTCAACACCCGACCTTACACCTGCTGTACAAACCAAAGTTTCTGAATGTCTCTCTGCTATATCATCCTGGATGGCCCTCCGCCGCCTTAAACTCAACATGGCTAAAACAGAGCTCCTCATACTTCCTCCCAAACCTGGCACTACTACATCCTTCCACATTACTGTTGGAACTACGATCATTTACCCAGTAGCCCAAGCACGCTGCCTAGGGGTCACACTCGACTCCTCTCTCACATTCGCCCCTCACATTCAAAACATTTCTAAAACTTGTCGCTTTTTCCTCCGCAATATAACAAAGATACGCCCTTTCCTCTGTTGCTCGACTGCTAAAACGCTGACTCAGGCCCTCATTCTCTCACGTCTCGATTACTGCAACCTCCTGCTGTCCGGCCTTCCTACCTCTCACCTGTCTCCCCTACAATCTATCCTAAACGCTGCTGCCAGAATCACTCTACTCTTTCCTAGATCTGTCTCAGCATCTCCCCTCATGAAATCCCTCTCCTGGCTTCCGATCAAATCCCGCATCTCACACTCCATTCTTATCCTCACTTTTAAAGCTTTACACTCTTGTGCCCCTCCTTACATCTCAGCCCTAATTTCTCGTTATGCACCATCCAGACTCTTGCGTTCTTCTCAAGGATGTCTTCTTTCTACCCCCTTTGTATCTAAAGCCCTCTCCCGCCTTAAACCTTTTTCACTGACTGCCCCACACCTCTGGAATGCCCTTCCCCTCAGTACCCGACTTGCACCCTCTCTATCCACCTTTAAGACCCACCTTAAGACACACTTGCTTAAAGAAGCATATGAATAGCACTGTGGATACTCTGAACACATGATACATAAAGCTTGGCCCCCTGCAGACGCACTTACCAGAACTCCTTCCTACTGTCTCTGTACGTTCTCCCTACCTACCAATTAGACTGTAAGCTCCTCGGAGCAGGGACTCCTCTTCTTTAATGTTACTTTTATGTCTAAAGCACTTATTCCCATGATCTGTTATTTATATTATCTGTTATTTATTTGATTACCAAATGTATTACTACTGTGAAGCGCTATGTACATTAATGGCACTATATAAATAAAGACATACAATACAATACAGGCCTAAGGAAGGAATTAACTTTTCCACTGCCTGCACTAACAGGACTGACAGAGGAAAGGCCCAGGGAAAAAAAGTAACTGCCGGAAGGCTATGTTACAATCTCCCCCTGGTTAAACTCCAACGCCCACGCTTGGACTGTAGTGGACTTAATATCACCCACTACACAACTTCCTGAAAATTCGATATAACCTGAAATGCAACAACAACTGTACATTTCTATATAACATGACCAATGACCGATACATGGCATAACATTACAGAACATTGCAATAGGACAGTACCATTTCTACAATATGAGTAGAGCTACCTCAGTAGTAATGGGCTGGATCGGGTTTTAGCACCATTCTGCCCTGACTGTCAGGCACTCTTATAGAATAACATCGTTTGTGTCCAGAAGCAGAAACACATTCGACCCTGTTGATATAAATACTTCGCCCCAGTTTCCATTCTCTGAGCAACCTCTTTATTTCTGCTTGTTCTGCAGCCTTACGCTGACCCTCCTCCCCTTGTGGTGATACCCTTACCATTGGTGTGACAGACATGACAGGCATAACAACACCAGTACTCATGGGGGCAACAGGCATTACTGGCGACAAGGCCCGAGGGGTCATAGGGTTAACGCTAGGGCTGACAGCATCAGGAAGTACTAGAACAGGGCAAGGTGGACCAAGTACATTATAGTCCTGTGAGCGGGAGACTAAAGAGACCTCCCGGAGCGGAGCCATAACAGTGTCCACAGTCCTGGCAAGGCTCTGTAGACCAGAGACTCTGGCAGACTGGATTCAGCTGCAACGGCGGCTGCAGCATCATGGGAGCTCCATTATTCTTCAGTTCTAAAAGTTGATAGAACCAGGACGAAAAAGAAATGAACGATTGGCCAGAAAATCAAGCCTATGATTTCAAATGGAAGAGTTCATACTATATACTACTTCCTTGTAGTTGGATACATATAAATAGAACAAGAAAGGACATCATAATATGCAAGAGGTATAAACAGAAGTTGATTACGAAAGGTTACACGCAATGCAACATAATTATACAGTAAATGATCGTGCACATAATGTAGGCGACTTTGTACAGCAAATGGCAACAGCGAATCTTGAATATACAAACCATGAAAGTAAAGGCTTATTAAATCAGACTTTAGATGACAGCTGTGTTTCTGATTTATTGCAGAAACAAGAGGTAAAGCTATTTGAACCAGTTGGTTAAAACTGAGCTTATCTTTTATAGTGAAACCAAGCTAGGTGCTAGAGAATAACCTTGGCAAACCCAATGACTCAAATAAGAAAAAAAGTACAGAGTAGCACATGAGTGTTTGCAAGCAAAAAATCCTGTGAGGGCAAATTTGTATTCAAATCAATACTTTTGTTTGCAGATGTAATTAATTTGATAAAATCTCTAAGTGGGTACAAAAAACTGTCATAAATATAGAACGTTGTGGGTGTATTGCTAACTAGGGCAATTGGGTTGACGTGTATTTTTCATCTTTATGCATATTTGTTAAGTTACCAATTTAAATGTGTATGTTAAAATTTGGCTAATTGTGATCGAAGCAATGAATGCTTAATCATTATAAGTATTAATTGACATTTTAGGGAAATCTTTCAGGGTGCCATTTTATCCAGCAGAGCCATTTATGCTTAATTCTCTTATAGTAACTGCTAACCATTTCCAAAGTACCCCATGGCTCTGAATTACATTTGAAGATCACAAATTACAATCCATACAGTATAAGCACATTTACTGTAAGCTTTTAGGAATGGATGAAAGGGGAAACATAACCAGTTTTCAAAGGTTGTAATAGTATTTTTACAGGTCAGGCTAGTTTTAATATAATAAAAGGGCAACTGGACTAGTCTTATCATGAGGAGCAACTGGAACAAGTTTTTTTTGGGAAAACGGACATACTGTATACTGTAGTAGTTTTGTGATATGGTCTAATTTTGGGATACTTTCATCTCTCTACTTCTCTATGCTACAGTACTCCATAGAGAAAAGGAAATAAAGTTTGAATTCATTAGAATTACAGAGCTACAACTGAAATGCCACATATTCGTTTCAACTATCTACAGAGCTTTTCTACATTACTGTAATGTTAAAACGGATAAATGAGTAATAACTCTTAAATTAGGGGACATTGCGCTATCCCAAACACAGAACTTAAACAATATTACAAAATGGGGGACAAGGAGGTTGTTGTAATGTATGTACACCTACAATACGAAAAAAAACACAGAAAAGCCTTAGTGGAATACATCAATAATCAGTATATTGAAGATCTTATAGTAAGCAGTAGAGGCCTTATAATGTGCTAATCAACAAAAAGCAGCACAGAAAAGGCAATAAATAGCAGAAAATATATATAAAAAAGAAGACCCTGCTTCTGCTTCTCCATGGATTTTATGAAGTAGGCAGCACATTCCTGACCTCTGTCTCCCACTCTTGTACCTGACATCATCCACACTGCGACTGCTTCCCTTCTGCATTCCCACTGCATCCCTTCTACTACCCGCTGCACTGCGGGCTCTCACCCCAGCCCTACGATCCATTGGTCTTTCCTCCAGTGGATGTTCTCACCTCCAGTAGACAGTGAGTTTGCTCTGATTTTCAAGGCCTTGAAAAGGAGCGGAAACATCAGCTTGAAACATGTTTGCATTGATTTTTTTATTTTTATTTAATGAATCCTGTTTTTATATGCGAGTAAAGGAAAATGTTTACTATTTCTCTATTTTGGAATTCACCTCTCTGAGTTGTAAATGTACAGATGAGACCGGGTGGGGCACAGTGCCTTTTCCCTCAGAGGTTGCTCCACAGCTAGCGGACGTACAGTAGTTGGAGCTGGGGTGAGATACAGTGGTTTAGATAATGTTTTTGACTGGTAAGAGTTCATTGAGTGTTTTCCTTTCTGTGCTTTTCTATATTAACTTGAATAACATGACATTGAAATTGTTTTGACAGCTGATGCATATTGCAAAACATAGGGCCTCATGCAGTAAGCACCGATAAGGCTTTTATCGGCATTTTCCTGCCAAAATTGGATTTGAGATTCAGTAAGCGCCGATAAGTGGTCAAAATCTGCATTTTTTCTTCCCGATAAAAATTTATCGGCATGCGGCTGCCGATAACCCACTTATCGGCACTTTTCAGCACTTTTTGAAATTGGCTGTATTTTAGTAGCCCCGATCAGCTTATCGGTGCTGATCGGCACTCAAAAATGGAGATTTATTCGGCAATTTGTCCCGCCAACTAAAGTTGGCAAGTTGGAGGGGAAAAGGATCGGCAAGGTTGCCGGGACGGCACTTAGAAATAAAACCTCATCTCTACATCAATGGAGTCAATGGTGCGGGGACTTATAACTTTATAGGAGTGTTTACGTTCTATTGCTCATAATACAAATGTGCTTGGCATTACAGTGTCGATGTCATTCACTTCATCGTGTCAGCGCTTACGTTTATTATTGGCAGAACATGGTACTTTTCAATGTTATGATGATTTGCGTGTCACATTAGTCTTAATGTTATGATGTGTCAAGGGAAACTCCAATAGTAAACTCTTAAAGGAACTGGTCATATAATATGAAACATGTTACTTAAGTGTGCTTTAATTTATAATATGATGTAACAGATTTCACACATCTAACAGATCCAGCGTATAGTAATGTTGGTATACATTAGAGAATGCTTTGAATGTGTAACGCATGATCAAATGTAAATGTAGCTGTTTGTTTTCATGATTACATGTACTTTGTGACCTCCCTCTTTTGATGACGTCCGCAATTGGACACTCAATAACATTGCATGTTTACATTGTACACGATGCATTAGAATCACTTCATGCTAACTTATACACACATCTGTAATAGTTACTCATTTTTACATGATTCAAACATAATCAATAGCAAGTATCCTGATGGCATTAAATTATGCATATGCACTTACAATTAGTTCATGTGAACATGTGACAATAACATGCCAAATTAGACATGTTGCAACGTACTTTTTCAACGTCAATGTCAATGTTGTATCCTAATTAGATGACTGAGTGTTGCGTTCAGAAGTGGTACATGCATTACACATTCCATAAATACTTGCGAATAAATTCTTGTACAAAGCTTAACGTGCCATCATTGTCAAATATCATGATTGCCTGGTGAACACACATAAATAATCCTTTTAATTCGTACTGGATACCTGTTTGGAGTTAACTACTTGGATATGTTAATATAACACCTTGCACTTCATCAAGTCACCTGACATCTTCACATAGGTATTTAAAGGAGGCTAATTACCTGCGCATTGACAGCTACAGACCTGAAAATGATGCGAATGTTTATGAGACGTAGGAAGATTCTATTGGAGGAGAGGCTTGCTGATTGAGAGGATGTCACAGGCCAAGGAAGGGACAGGGACGCGGAGAGGAGAGGGAGAGGTCGAGGGAGAGGTCGAGGGAGAGTGCCATTTCTTCTCTCTTGTGTACAAGTGTACAGTGTCTAAGTTGAACGCATATGGATGTCTACTGAATGTGTGAATAGTTACATGTTATCTTTGCGGTTTGTTCCAAGGTTATAATACAACCTAACAGTTATAGGCCTAGGTTTTCTCCCACCAGAAATTTGTTACAATAATTGGCTGAAATTCTTTGTCTAAGATACACTCTATTCAGAGGAATCGAAACTTTACTTTCGGCTTAGGCAATCAACATGTGCAAAACAAATTGACTCTTTTAATTACAATAACAATGTGTGTGAAATCATCTACAGTGCTATGATGAACAGATTTCTGCTTACATTTAGCTAGATTTAACCATACACACACATCTCTCTCTTTGTCTCTTTTTCTGTTTTTCTCGCTCTCTGTTTCTCTATTTCTCTTTGACTCTCTCTGTTTGTCTCTCTTGATATATACATATATATATATAATTAGATAAATATATATGTTGATATATATTTATATATATCTATATATAATTAACTATATATTGTGTGTATATATATATATATATATATATATATATATATATATATATATATATATATATATATATATATATATATATATATATATATAATAGCTATATTGAAGGCCTTGTGTGCAAACAGGCCTTGGTGTAATTATCTTAACAGTTCATTACAGTTTATAACATTAATGGGTGAGTATGTTTGAGGGCCTAATTGAGTAATCTGTGTAGAAGTTGTCTTTAACAGCAAACAAGGCCTCTTTGCAGGCATGAAGGCCTGTACTGTTCAATCTGATTATATATATATATATATATATATATATATATATATATATATATATATATATATAGTGCTAAACTAAAGGCATTGATGTGTGTAAGTAGGCCTTGTTGTAATCATATTCAAAGTTAAATACAGCTGATTGAATTAGGGGCTCAATCATACTGATACCATAATTTTAGCAAGTGTCCTAACATTTATACTCATTAACACAAGGCCTGTTTGCTGACAACAGTGGCAGATATATATATATATATATATATATATATATATATATATATATATATATATATATATATATATATATATATATAAAGCAACTGTAAAGTAATATTTACAGTTGCTTTATGCTTTACTGTGGAGGGTTTTTGTCACTTTTTTTACCCACCATAACCTTAATAATAGTATATATATATATATATATATATATATATATATATATATATATATATATATATATATATATATATATACAGTGTTCGACAAACCTATACATTTGCTCGCCCCGGGTGAGTGGATTTAACCCCCGGGCGAGTAAATATTGGCCCAAGCAGCACACATTTGGTACAAGGTGACGAGTAGATTTTTTTGTGTGGCGAATAGATTTTTTGGTGATTTGTCAACCACTGTATATATATATATATATATATATATATATATATATATATATATATATATATATATATATTTCTCCATGTAGAGGTATCAGTACCGTGTTAGCCGAGCTTCAATAATCAAAAAATAAATAGATGATACCGTTCTGTGGCTAACGAAATGCTTTTATTTGTGCGAGCTTTCGAGATACACTGATCTCTTCTTCCGGCGATGTTACAATGAATGAAGCAACCAAAAGTTATACGGTTGCATGAATACAAATTTATGCAACTGTTCGGGACACTTAGCAGGGGCCTAAACAGAGATCGAAATTTTATGAGTCATTACTGACACAAGTGTACTCTCTTCCCATGAGCGCTAAAGGCCATGTCTGTACATACTGTGCTATATGTATGCACTCACAGCTGTCTCTTACACATACTAATACTCCTTGTTTTTCCATCCCTATACACCAATAGGGACCACAAAGTATCCACACACACTTTTAGTTGTGCTACAATCTCTCACATTTCCACACCTACCCACACCATTTATATCCACTCCCACTCCACACACACCTTTTGTAAAGAACTGTATATACTGTGGGTTCTCCATTCATTTATATTCACACAGATACACACACACACTCTTACATCACTTGCTTTAAGGAACCTTTTGACACCTCTAGCCATAAAACACATCCACACCGGGGGAAGGACTAGCACAGATAACATTTCAAGAGACACTGTTTTTAAGTATACCTTTTGCTTGCTTCATTCATTGTAACATCGCCGGAAGAAGAGATCAGTGTATCTCGAAAGCTCGCACAAATAAAAGCATTTCGTTAGCCACAGAACGGTATCATCTATTTATTTTTTGATTATATATACTGTATATATATAGATATATATATTTATCAGTTAATATATATATATATACACACACACACACACACACACACACACACACGCATGTTAACCCATTGTTTGTACAAAGATTCACACATACATTCAGCTTTGAACTATAGGGCAAAGATGTTGAATGCTTTGTTAGGTAGAAGGTTGCAGTCCCTGTTATTTGGAAGAT